>NC_143489.1:53281014-53433770 GCF_027475165.1 Benincasa hispida
TATTGGAAAATCAACATTTTCCATTTTAATGCATGCAAACCGATTTTTCAATTTTCTTTTAAAATCAAAATTTGATATCAAAAACCATTTTGATTTATAAAACTAAAAAATAATTTTCTAAAATTAATTTAAAATATTAATTAATTTAATATCAAATATTAAATTAATTTTTGCACAATAATCATCTTCATATATTTAAATCATATTTAAATATTTATTCTCCTATTCCGTTTAATTTGAACGTTTCAAATTAATTTCTCAAGTTACTCTAAAGCTGAACCATTTACAAGCTAGTAAGGGGACCTCACGAACCTATAGATCATGGGCTTCAACGATTCGAGATTAATCAGCTAAACTCATTAGTCCGATCTAACCCCCATTCGTTAACTAATGAGACACTGCACTATAGCCCATAGTTGAACTTCTCTCACTGTAGATATATTATGTCCACTTCATAACCATAATCAGTAAGTCGATCCTTCACAGATTGTTCGTAATCACAGCTAGGTCAAAATAACTGTTATACCTCTATGAATACATTTTGTTCCTTAAGTTCCTACTGACCCTCTAATGAACAATTATGATTCATAATCTTTATGAATCAAATACTTTCTCTATTATGAGAAGGCGGGGCCCCGATTGTTCAAGACCTAGAATCAGTACTTAAGAGAACAACCTATCTGCTAACCTTAAATAGGGTAGGAGTGAATTACATCTTGCAAGGCTATGGTCCCAACTATTCATCTGGTCTTATCCCTAAAATGGGAAGCTTATTGAGCAGTATTGTTGGACTACTCTCACCGTTTGCAAATCAAAGGATAATCTCGAACAAACAGGAGTTCATAGCTTTCTTAGGATTAAGATCGAGTTAACTTAAGTTATTTGATAAATGGAATAGTCAGTTTTAACAGTAAACGATTGTTATAAAGAAAAGTGACTATTTTCGTCGTCCAGTCTATATGCAAACTCATTGTATAGAATGCCCCCACTCACATATCTCAACATGAACAATTTGTGGATCACATCGTTTGTAGCACTTTACAACTTCTTGTAACAACTACATAATGGGCCGCATCCAATAGTGTTACCAAGATGAGATACCCAATTTCATCCATATACTTATTAGACCATTTAAGCTATATACTGTCAACTTGATCCTGTTTATGTCACTACATAAAGTTACAGTACTCATACTATAGCCAAGGATATGTTTATTAGATTTTCATAATAAGATGCAAAATCAACAAGTCATTATTATTGATAAATAAAATGTTTAACACGAATTGCGAGTTCCAGGACCTTCCCAGCAGATCGTTGTTTCCTTCCCTTTACCAAATCCAACAGAGCCCACACCTTCTGAATTCTCACTCCAAGAATACCGAGGTTTTCGAGTGTTGTGTCCTCCATGCTACCTGTTCGTGTTGAAGACGGTTCGGTGGTGAGCGACAGAGTGATGCACGATAGACTTGGCGATCACAGTGACTGCGAGAGTTTTCGTTCCTGACGAGAGCGAGAGTTACACAAAAGAAGGGTTATTTAAGAGGTATGTCTCTCGTTCATTTGTTATTTAATTTATCATAGCATGCCATAATTTGTATGTATGTTTATGAATGCGATGTTTCTGTCACAATAAATTTGGAATGATCTTGCTTCCACTCATAGGTAATCTTTGATAAGAGTTCCTTCACATATACCCAATTTTCCTCCCACTGAGTGTTCTACCTAATTAACTTGAAAAAAAATCCTACTACTGATTTTATCTAAGTGTTTGTTTAATTTGTTCAAAAACAATTCTTGTCTTTGATGATTAAACAATTTTGATTGAAGTCACATTAGACTCTTTAATAGACTTTGATCAAATTTTCATGCATGTAATAAATCTATATGATTCACTTTTCTAGGTAGGTTCCCAGGTAGGGGTACGACGTTTCCATCAACTTAAGTACCCAACCCACCTTAGCCAAAAGATCCCTTATAGATGCATTTGTTACATATTTAATCTTTTATTAAGAATCAATTTAATCCTATTAAACCGATTAAAAGATGAAACTTAGATTTCTATTCTCATTAGAAATGTGATCTTAGGTCTATCTAAATCATATTTTAAAACAATTTTAAAAAATGATTATAGCCTGCGGTTTGCATGCAACGCTTAATAATTTATTTTAATTCTAATTTCATTTAGTTATAACAATTATAAATAAATGAAACAATTAAAAACAACCATTGCATGCTTGACATACTTCAGTTAATTATAACATTTATAAATTATCCTAAGGTAATGTCATGTTTCTGCAATCTTCATTTATTACTAATATATAACAATTATATAACTAAGTAATGAATCATGCTATAGCATACGTTCCATGCATTCATTTAACCATATATTATAACAATTATAATATAAATTATGCATGGATATGCTATAAAGCATGCATACATATACTATAACATTTATACTATATGATCCATGAGCATGCTTTGGGTAATTTAAATCATGCATATTCATATATTATAATACTTATAATAAAAAATTATGCATGAATATAAATGCATAACCTATGGTGGATTTTAAAACTATATGACATACAATATAACATATAATATAAAACATACATAGCATGTATATTTACACTAACAGTTGATAGACCGGGATAGGACCTCTAAACAAAATAATAAAAGGCTATATATTACATAATCTTGAGTCATCCAGTTCGAAATAGGTGAACCAGACCTTGAACGGCTCGAACCGAACCGCCCTTAAATGAACTAGCGTGTAGTGATTGTGTAGCAAGCAAATGTGCGATCTTGTAGCAAATGCTACATGATCGTATAGCAAATGTTACTAGATCGTGTAGCAAAAGCTACAAGATCGCATAGCAAGAGCTACATGATATTGTAGTTGTAGCTACACGATTTGTAGAAATGCTTCATCTTCTCTATCAAAACAGTGCTCTACAACCCTTCTTTGAAACTTCCCGGGAACAGCACGAGCGACTCAAACTTACGAATTAAAGAATCTATAGCAAGATTAATGACCAAAAATTCAAGGGCCTTTACAAACCAAATTGTAAACAAAGAAAGCTTTAAAATAGAGACTTCTATCCCGAAACATCCATCAACAAAAACCACATCGATTCAATAAAAGAATGGAATTTGGAATCAGAAACCTATAACCTGGCTTCGATGAAAATAGAAGGAACTCTATGAGAAGAGAATCTTGAGTGGAAGCGGATCGACCAAATTCCATTTTTCGTTGATTTTAGAGTAAACACGAAACAAGATATGCATTTAATTATAAATTACAACATGCTAATGAAAGGGTTTTAGAAACCTCACCTTTGAAGACCTTTCTTCACGATTTCCCTCAAATAGTTCACAAAATCCTTGAATACTTTCTTCAAGAATAACCTCAAACAAGAATGAACACGACCACAAAGGCTTCCTCGGTATTCTCAGAGTGAGAACCTAGGAGTGGTGGGCTCCGACTATTTTGGATTTGAGGGAACTTTGGTGGAGAGAAAGAAAGAATTGAAAATGTTCACCAAAAAAGTTCAATTCACACTCAGAAAACTCTTATGTCGTTTCTCTCTGTCTCAAAATCGATCAACTTAACAAAAAAGAAGAAGAAAATTTTCTTTTCTATATGCCAAATATAACCACCACCCATGAGAGAAAAGAAGGGGAAGGGAGTTATAACTCCCTCCCTTATTATTAAAAAAAAATAATTAATATAAATATAAATATGATAACTAACTATTCATATTATATATATTAAATTATATGTTATATCAAATATAACATATAACCTATAGTTTTAATATTGTATCATATACATATAAGCTATAGTTTCTTTTCTCTCTTATATAGTGATAGTTGGTAGAAATACAAGCTATTTTAGCCTCTTTTTTTTTTTTAGAATTATGAGGGCTAACAAGCAGAATATGCGTTGATACTAATAAGAATTCATGTAAAAAGTGAGCTTGCATCGATCAGCACTGAAAATCTCTGTTAACTCAATATTATGCATTATTCTGCATCAAAATGTCTATTTTTGTAGCTACCACAAGAATCGATCGCATGCGTTGATACCAGACCATCGCAAAGTTGATCGCATGGGTTGATCTTCACGAAAACCAGTTTGTCACATGAAATGTCGCAGCTACAGAGTAATAGTCGTGATAGAAGGTTGATCGCAAGGTGGGTGGAATGCGTTGGTACTTCGGGAGAAATAAGCATGAACGCATACATTTCACCTACCGCGTCAGAAGTGGCAGTGATTCAGAGTGGGACCTCCAACGTTGTCGGTATTTTAGTTCTATAAATAGAGCCTTAGAGCCCAAATTCAAGGTATCCGAGCTTCTGCTTTAAGGCAGATGCTTGCGATCACAGATGAGAGCATGAGCGAGATTTTTCTTTAGGATTCTTCACCTCCACAACCCATTCCGAGTGACGACCGGAGTTTTTGCTGGAGATAGAGCTCGAGAGAGACTTCTCCATCATCCATCCATGGCACTACCAGTAGCCTTGATGCATTTCGGATGAAAAGTAAGAGATTGTTTTCATCTAGCCTTCCATTTCTCCTCTTGTCTTTGTATTGTATTACATTTTGGCTTAATACATTAACACATTTTGTAATCAATGCATATCTTAATTCCTTCAACGCCATTTTCTTCATCTTCTTTATCTTTGTCATCGTTTACCTTCATCGTTTAGTTATCAAAGGCGATCGCATACTCAATCGTGTAGCCTGGAGATAGGATGCATGTAGCAACCCACCGAGAGGTGTGCGTTGTGCGAGTATAGTGAGTTAATCCTCTTCACTTGGTGTGAGGCTATAGCAACGCTTGTCTATGGGCTGTTGCAATGCTTTTCTATGAGCTGATTAGCTGCAACTAACAGCCTAAGAGGGTGAATAGTGGAACACACTACAGCAAAGTATGCATTGTTCCTAGAGATAGGCACGATCTTATGCTCGACACAACCAGGCATTATAGAGATATAAGCATGCGGCTAGCCACCGAGAGTGTGCAATGCGTTAATGTGGCAAGCTGGGATTACTCGGGCGACCTAACATAATGAACATTATTATGCGTTAACGACTGTTGCATCTCTATCAGTTCTCATAGTTAAACTTCCATTGCTCAATCTATTTAGTTAGGAGTAGGAGTAGCGCATAATTCCATTAATTTCTTTCTTTTTACTTTTGTTCTTCGCCTCAAATGCATTACTTCACAAACATTATTGAGTTACAAGTCCTTGAGTTCGACCTCAGATCACCCTGAGAAACTTGCGTTCTCGTTATACTTGGCGAGAAAGCGAGAAAATTTGTGATAGGAACACATGGTCAATGCATACATTCTTAAACACATATTATATATTTTCTAGTCCAACACATGACTATCGACACATGGAGATCAATGCATAACATAAGATGCATATATATTTTTCCTCTCTCCTTTTCCAACCATCATATGAAATTTAATATAAATCATATTTATATTAGATTTAACAACTATGAATCCAATTCATAGAAACTATATTTGAATCTCATTCAAATATTTATTTCCTCTCATTAAGCAATAATGTATCAAATAAATTATAATAATTATATCACATATAATTGAATCAACTTAATTATATCATATGTAATTAAATCCCTCTATTAATTTAAACAATTCAAATTAATCCAAAAACCGATTCTCAATTAATCCTTTTGAGCTAAGAAGGGGACCTCATAGACCTGTAGCTTGAAGCTCCAACGGTATATGAATAATTAATTAAAATCTTTAATTAAATTATTCACCATCCGGTTAACTTTCGGGTACTCCACTAAAGATCGATAGTTGCACTCTTCGCACTACAGAAATATTTTTGTGTCCATTGGATATAACCAATCAACAGTACGATGACCCTTCACAAATTGCTTGTAAGTACAGCTAGGCCAAATTACCATTTTTCCCCTGTAGTTACATCTAACTTCTTAAGTACCACTGAGCCCTCTAATGAACAATATCTCATGTCCCACTATGACTAAACCCCTCTCTTAGCAGGAGAGGGTGTGGTACCACATTATTCAAGACCTGGAATCAGCTTTTAAGGGAGCAATTTATCTACTTACCCCTGCCTCGAGGAAGGAGTGAATTCCATTTTGTGTAGCTTTGTTCCCAACTCCCCAATCAGATGAAGATGACCTTAGATATTAATTTATTTGTTTGTGATTAATGCAACTAAAATATCATATATTTTAAGACAATGAATAAAATATCATATATTCTATTAAAAACACAATGAGTTTGTTCAATAATGTTTACAAACTATAGGACCCTGCGAGATTTAGGGCATCAACCCTAACACAACACGCACTCACTATTGCCTCTTAGAGGCTAGACATTCTATCGAACACATTAAAAGCAACGTATTAAATCATGAGTGAATGTGACAAAACCAAGCATCAAGGCTAAACATGCTCAAGATATAGATCATTCAACATGCTTCAAGAATTAAAAACGGATTCAAGAATGCTCCAATTCAAATTGCTGAAAAGTAAAAAAACTCAAAAGAATTTGCAAGAACTCTTGAAGTAGAAACAAGATTCAATTACTTCATAAATCCATAGACAAATTCATGAAGAATTACAAGTTATTGATTACAAATAAAAAAGAAATCAAAATCTAACCTAGGTAGAAAACAAAATTACCATGGAGACTAATTGATACAAATAGAAATTCCAGCCTCCATCGAAATTGTGCCTTCTCCTTTCAGCAAAAATGAAAGAAAACTAATTAAAATTGTAAGGATAGTGTTGCGAAACCAAGGCCAGCGTTGCAACGCTAAATCGTAGAAAAGCCAAGAAGCGTTGGGCTAACGTTGCAACGTTGCACTGATGTTTGATTGTATAAGGCGCGGGGGATGAATCGTGTCAAAATCTGTCGCATCGAGTTTTTGCAGCAAAAAAGTGAATGTTCTGGTTTTAACTCGATAATCGATGCTCGATGGTCCTTTACTCGATACATGATGCTCGATTACTTGGTAGCATTTACTCGATGACCTTTTACTCAATGATACTTGATGATACTCAATAATACTCGGTTCTCTTCAATTTGTTGATTTTTTTGGTCATTTTTTTTATCCTTTTGGCTCAATTTGTTGATTTTCTTGGTCATTTTTTTATCCATTTGATGATACTCAATGATACTCTAGACTATTTTACCTAAAAAATTAGCATTTAAAGTAAATAATCAACACAATTTTGGAAAAATTAACATAGAAAATATACATCCTTTAAAAACCAAACAACAAGATAGCACATTTTCAATGTTGTCACATATTTATATGGATCTCTTGATAATAACATTTATATGAGAATCCCAAAAGGATTTAAGATACCTCAAACATATAAATCAAGTTCCCGAGAATTGTATCCAATAAAGTTACAAAGATCATTATATGGATAGAAACAATTAGAATGAATGTGGTACAATCATCTGAGTGGATATTTGTTGAAAGAAGGATATCAAAATAACCTAATACTTCCCTATGTTTTTATAAAGAAATCACAGTCAAGATTTATTATTATAACCATATATGTTGCGACTTAAATATAGTTGGAACTCTTGAAGAGCTTTCAAAGGCAATATAATATCTTAAGAAATAATTTGAGATGAAAGATCATGGAAAAATAAAATTTAGCCTTGGTTTGAAAATTGAGCATTTAGTAGATGGGATATTTGTTCATCATTCAACTTGTATAGGAAAAATTTTGAAAAAAAAATTTATATGGACAAAACACATCCATTGAACATTCCAATGGAAGTTCCTTCATTGGATGTAAAGAAAGATACATTTTGACCTCGACATGACAATGAAGAATTTCTTGGTCTTTGATAAACCTACACGCACGTACGTCAAATTATAATAGAGTTAAAACGGTCATGAGGCCAAGTATCATCCTCAAAAAATCAGATTGATAATCCTTTAGCTATTTAAAGAACATTTCATTTTCTTTACGGATCGACTCATGATATAAATTAAATTAAGTTAATCTACGAAAGCAATAAAAGTGATCAATAATCTAAGAAAGCAATAAAAGTGATCGAACATGAAAATTATCAATAAAGAGACATGATAGCATCGGAAATGTGTTATCTTCTTCTTCTTAATTCGGGCTGGTTAGTCCATTTTAATGAGTTTAATTGATGTTTTTATAGGTCTCGGGTGCATAAGAGGTGAAGCAGGACATTCAATGCAAAAAGATGTCAAAATGGACAAGTTTTGAGCTAAAATGCATTAAGGGTGAAAGAAGGTCGAGGAAATTACCATTCTACCCTAGGCGAAGCGTCACAACGCTCAAAAGAAGCGTTACCCAATGCTTGAAAACAAAAGCATGCTTTTTGGGTAAAATAGGGCAGCATCGCGACGCTGCAATTCTAACGGACACAGTGCACACGCAAGCAAGCATTGCGACATTGTAATAATGTATTGTTGGGATTGGTGTCCTAATTCTCCCAGAGTCTCGTTGTTTTGTAAAGATACACATTGTTCAATGAATAAAATAAGTGTTATTTAATTCTGACATTTACTCATATCCAATAAACAAAGCTCCTTGGTTATCTTATACGAACTTAAGCATGTATACGTGATATACAAGTGGATCATGCCTTAAGTGATAACCTAAATAGGTCTATAGTATAAAGATTAAGGTGGGATACCTGATCCTAGTGACACCACGGATACGGCCCGCTTTATAGAGGTTTGCAAGTGTTGTAAGCTACTACAGATGGTAGATCTTGACCATTCATGTGGAGACATATGAGCGAGGGTGTCCTATACAAAGATTTTGTATAAGACCTAGACCACGAGATGACTAGACTTTGTAGAGACATACATCTTACCTAAACGACCATAGGTGACATGGCCTCAATCTTGACTGTTTTCGGAACTTCTACCTTTGAGGGTGGTCCTTTGATTAGTATGGGTGAGAATGGCCAGATTGCCAACTCAATATGCCTACCTTTTTGGGGACTTATCTGATCTGGGAGCTGGGAACTCAATCCACAATATGGAATTCACTCCTTTCCAGAAACAGAGATAAGTAGAGAGATTGCTCCCTTAAGAGCTGATTCCGAGGCTTGAACATCTTCTCTTTGGAAGAGAAGACTCAGTCATAGTAAGACTATGACTTTTGTTCATTAGAGGGATCAGTGGTACTTAAGGAGACAGATGTAACTACAGGGGCATAACGGTTATTGGCCAGCTGTACACGAGCGATTTGTGAATGGTTATCGCACTGTTGATTGGTTAAGATGGACACATAATATATCTGTGGTAAGGAGAGTTCAGCTATCCGTCTTTAGTGGAATGCCTGGCAGTTAACGGATGATGGATCCCGTAACTAAAGAGTTTAGTCAGTTATTCAAGTACCGTTGGAGCTTCGAGCTATAGGTTCATAAGGTCCCCTTGGTAACTCAATGGATTCAGTTGAGGATCAGATATTAGTGTTGATTTGAAATGTTCAAATTAACAAGGGGCATTTTGATTATATATGATACAATCGGTATGATGTATGAGATACATCTAGTAGAGGATTGATGTAAATGAGATTTACATTAAGTACCATGGAATGGAAAAAGAACTATGGTTTATATGTTTCATGAGATGAAATAATAAAACTATAGGTAATAAATATATTATGATAAGTTGGTTATCATTTATATTTATAATCATATTAACTATTGGATAATTAATTCTTTTTCTTTAATACCCAAATGAATGGGTGGTTATTGGATTCATGGTAATCGTGAGTTTAAAAGGAAAATGGTTTTCCTAATTTTAGTAAGATTTACAAACTGGTAAAAAGTTTTTTGATTTTTCTCTCTCGCACAAAAGAAACTCACGTATTCTTCAAGTAAATACGAATTTACTAAATGACAGCTGGGCGAGCTAAACGATCATACAGTGACGAGCTAAACGATCGAGCAGTATTTGCTAAACGATTGCATAGTTTTGCTAAACGATCACTTGCCCAAAGTAAACGATCGTGTAGTGTCTGTAGGCGACAGACCGAGCTAAGCGATGAGCTAAATGATCACATAGCTTCTGTTAGACGATATCATAGCTTTAGTTAAACGATTGGACATCGAACTATATGATAGGACTCCGCCATCTCCCACTTGCCCAGTCGAGTACATGATTAGTGTTTCCTCCTTTGTTTGCCTCATTCCAAGTTCGAACAGACCCCACCATCTAGATTCTCACACCGAGAATACCAAGGTCGCCTTGTTGGTGGTGTCATACTCAACTCGACACCGTCAAGGTTTTCTGGAGGCCGTTCGTGCTGTTGCTGAAGAGTTCGTGGCCAAGGCGATCGTTGAGAACGAGCGCGAAGTGTTCGTGCTATGTTCATTGTTGTGTTGTGATCGTGTAGATCGAGCGATCGAGGTTGCTGTTGTTCGAGCGGTCGTGTGCAAAGGAACGTGGAGACACATCTGCAAATGTTCGTAGGTTTTTCCCTTTCTGCATTTGTAGTTATTCATGCTATAATTTCTGTATGAATTGTATAACCACTTCTTTGAAGTCGATTGTAAATGTTATGTTCATTTATGATTGTGATTTGGAATAATCTTGTTCCGCTGCTCATGGAAATCTCAAATCTGATTGCCTTCAATTGGTATCAGAGCAAGGTTCTCTAATATTCCAAATTACAGATCTGAATTGAACGCCTTTTTCAGTCACGACGCATTTCTAAATTTGTGGTTAACCGGTTTCTGCATATGTGGTTGCATTGATGAATGTTTCGGGTTTAAATTTCCTCTTTTTGTTTGCTTTCGGTATTAAAAAGTGTTAATTGTAAGGGCCTTTGTGTTTTTGGGCGAAATTAACATCGCAATCGAGTCTGTAATTCAAAAAGTTTGAGTTCATCAAGTCGTTCATGATGAAGCTTCGGCGCGTGGCGATGCGGTTCTCAACGAAGAAGAAAACCAAGCGTTGGTCAGATCGTGTAGCCTTAGGTAAACGATCGTTGGGATTGAACTAAGCGATCGTTTAGATTTTTCTAGACTATCATGTAGTATTTTCCAATCGATCGTGTAGTATTTTCTAGGCGATCACGTGGCGTTTGTTGCGCGATCGCGTAGGTGCTGGAGGTAGATGATCGTAGAGGGAGCATGCGATGCTCGTCGTTTAGTAGAAGGCGTGCGCTAGACGATCGTGTAGTTAGCAAGCTTCATCGTTTAGCTATTACTTATGTGATCGCATGTATGCGATCACATAAGTAATAGCTAAATGATGAAGCTTGCTAACTACACGATCGTCTAGCGCACATGCGATACGAAGACGCTAGCTAAGTGATCATTTAGGCGATGATGCTTCGCGGCATCGTAGTCGCTTAGACGATCGCAGAAGGTTGGCGTCGTGCGGAGCGCGCTATGCGATCGTGTACTTTAGGCTTCATCACTTAGTAAAGGTACACGAGCATATAGTAATAGCTAAACGATCGTTTGGATTTTTCTAGACGATCATATAGTAAATGCTAAACGATCGTTGAGCTCTGGGAGCGCTAGTAAGCGATAGAACGAAGAGTTTTTTTTATCGTGTAGACGATCGCAGTGTGTTTGTACACAATGGTTGGAGAAGCGATGCTTTGTTCGAGCAGTTCAAGACCCGGTTCGCCTATTTGAACCAGAGACTCATTGTCTTTGTAATAGTTAGCTTTCCTTTTGTATTTTAAGGAAATTTCACCCGGTTCATCAACTTTGTTTGTTAATACAGTGATGTATGGTACTTATATGCCAAAGTGTTTGTCATATAGTTATTAACCCATCTTAGGTTGTGCAATTTTTCATGCATCATGTATTATAAATGTTATAATATTTCATGAAGAAATTACTTGAAAGCATGAGCATGCATCATAAAATATAAGAGTTATATTTTGCATGCAGTGAGCATTATCATGCATCATCCTTTTATTATAAGTGTTATAGTCTAAGGGTGAATGGAAGCATGTTTTGCTTGTTTCATTGATATTTTGTATAAGTGTTATATAAAAGAAGTAGCAATGAGTGGACAATACATTGAGCATGACACTTAAGCTGTTTATAAGCGTTATGAATACCTTGCATGTGTTAGCTTCGCATTGTGGTGGTTGTTTCCGTTTATAAGTGTAATAAAGGAAATTAGACCTAAAATCAATCATTCAGAGTTGCATGCGAACCTAGGGTGAACTCAAGTTTTTTAAAAGGGTTTTAAAAATTGGATTTGAGATAGACCTAAGTTCATATAGTTCTAAAGAGTTTAGTAACCTAGATTAATCTTTTTAAATCGGTTTAATAGGATTAAATTGGTTGAAATAAAAGATTAAATTTGTTGTAAACCTATCTATAAGGGACCTTTTGTCTAAGGCGGGTTCTGGCTAGGCTGGGGTTCTTAAGTTGACGGAAACATAACACCCCTACCTAAGAACCCACCTGGAAATGTGAATTAGATAGATTTTCAACAAGCATGCGATGTTTTGGTCAAAGATTCCACTAAAGAGTTTAATGGATGATGATCAAATGTTGTTCAACTATCCAAGGTAAATGTTACTCTTGGGCAAACCTAAAATTCACTTAGTTAAAATCATTAGCCGCGTTTTTTCTAAGTAAGCTAAACCCTAGGTAATAAAATACTCAGTGGGAGGAAGAGGCGTATCAGATATGTCTATGATTCCACTCACGTTTCTCCCTGTATGTTCACATCGTGAGATTCATGCTTGGCCTCGTGGTGCCCAGGATGCATCCCCCTTCAGATGTGTGCTTGCATGAGTCAATATTAAAGTGGATGGAGAGAGTATTTATAGTAAGTGGGTAAAGGGTGTGTGTCAACACATCCTATGATCTCTGTCATTGGTTCACACCGTGAGATCATTCTGTATGCCCTCGTTTTGCCTTTGGAGCATCCCCCTTCGGTGGATTTTGTGCACTTGGTCAATATCAAGTTGAACTCTAAAAATGGATAGAGTCGCTTTAGGTTTTTCCCCAATCGGATTTTTTCCCTTCGGATTGGCCTTTTGGGACGGATCTCTAGGGCTTAAAATGGCGGGTCACACTTATGGGAGATTGTTAAGTAATTTAATGACCTCTTGGCCAAATCAAAGATGGCTAGTCGTTATAGGAGCAAGAATTGTTCTGGTATTAATGACTGATTGAGAACTTCTCAATTCATAGGAGGGATAACTGACCTCCCTTCGGCGGCTTTTTTCATACACCTTTGAAGCGTCATTGCGAAACTAGATGTCACACGGGGTTCATGTTAGTTTTGCTAAAACCTTATTGGATGTTGTTTTATTTTACAACGGGTATTTTCTTACAACCTAACATAGGTCAATGTGTTTTTATTTTTAGAAACTCGTAAGTATTTCCGTTTAAAGCTTTTAAAAATGACCGATTACTTACAGTGGAAAGAATCGTGTGAAACGAATTTCGTGACAAACGACCTTGATCCCACTACTCCCCAAAAGAGGAGACAAGACAGTAAATATGATTTATTGGTCTTGGAGACATGTCTGGTAGAGAATGAAGATTCTGCCTGGATCCTTGATTTAGATGCTACCAATCATGTCAGTTCTTCTTACAAGGATTCAGTTCCTGGAAAACGTTGTCACAGGGAGAGATGACTCTTCGAGTCAGTACTGGTGAGGTTGTTTCAGCTGTTGCTGTAGGCAAGTTGAAGTTATTTGTTGACAAGAAACATTATCTATTACTGGATAATATTTTTGTAGTTCCTCATATTAAGAGGAATTTAATCTCGGTTTCTTGTCTCATTGAACAAGGCTATACCATCTTCTTTTCTAAAAATAAACTATTTATTTTCAAGAATGGAATGTAGATTGGTTATAGTTTAATGGAAAATAACTTATATGTACTAAGGTCGTTAGTCATAAAAGCCTTGTTTAACACTGAAATGTTCAGTACGACAACAACAGCTAAAAGACCAAAGGTTTCTCCAAAGGAAAATGCCCATCTTTGGCATCTTAGGTTAGGTCACATCAACCTCAATAGGATTGAGAAGTTGGTGCAAAATGGACTTCTAAAGAGTTTAGAAGAAAACTCCTTGTCGGTATGTGAATCATACCTCGAAGGCAAGATGACCAAACAACCTTTTACTGGAAAAGGTTACAGAGCCAAGGAAGCCTTACATTCAGACCTTTGTGGTCCAATGAATGTTAGAGCTCGAGGTGGGTATGAATATTTCATCTCTTTCATAGACGATTATTCAAGGTTTAGGTATCTCTTCCTAATGAAACATAAGTTTAAAGGCCTTGACAAGTTCAAGGAGTATAAGGCTGAAGTTAAAAACTTGTTAGGTAAAAAGATAAAAACACTACGATCTGATCGTGGTGAAGAGTATATGGACCTCTAATTCTAGAACAATATGATAGAACATGGGATTGCGTCCCAACTTTCGGCCCCTGGTACACCTTAGCAAAATGGTGTATCTAAAAGGCGAAACAAAACCTTGTTGGACATGGTTCAGTCTATGATGAGTTATGCTCATCTTCTAGACTCGTTTTGGGGTTATGCAGTATAGACTGCATGTTATATCCTGAACAACGTTCCCTCAAAAAGTATTTCTGAAACACCTTTTGAGTTATGGAGAGGTCGTAAAGGTAGTTTATGCCACTTCAAGATTTGGGGTTGTCCAACATATGTGCTAGCGACTAACTGATACGGTATTTTATGTGGTAAAATTATGAAAGGAATTGCGGTGATGGAAATACATTGTGCAACAATTTTTCTCAACAGAATCCAAGTATAAATCCTACTGAGTTTCCTGGAAAGTCCAGGGTCAAACTCTGAGACTAAGGAAAACGGTATGCGGTGATAATTCTTAACATAACTTTGTGGTAACAAATAAATTAAATTTGTTAGTTTGTTGTTGAAGTGTAAAAAGTATGCGGCGGATTTGAGAAAAGATTGATTATGTGGTAGATACACTGAGTATGCAGATGAACAGGTTGAGAAGGTCTTTAGCTAGCGTTTCCGAGAATGCGTTCAAACTATGCGATCATGCTACACTCATGCGATAGCAAATCATTTTCCAATGCAAATGCAGTAACTCCTAATTCTATGATGCATGCGATGAATGTGATAATGTCCATAGAGCTTATTCCTAAGTCTCTACTTCTTGCCTATACGATGATACAAGATGCACATAAAGACAAGGTGCCCGTATACAATCATAACCTATCTCTAGGATGCATGCGATGCGTTAATAGCAAACAGTGCTTATTCCTAAACTCCTATCTCTTGATTATGCGTTCTAATCTGACTCTCCCAAGCCTAGACTCTAACCTGAATTTTTCAAGCCTAGATTCTATCCTTAGACTATCCTCCTGAGTATCTCTAATGGACAAATGACGCATACATAATACAAGATAATCGCATAGCATGAAGATCCCCAGTTATGCTAGCTAAGTGCTTCTCAACCCATTCGACAGATTTAGCTACTCATGCATAATAAACAGAGAGTGAATAGATATAAAGAAGTAAGTTCCATTTCCATAGATAAGTTCAAAGTACAAAATGACAATGGAAGATAAGGATAGAGAGCCTGGTAGTAATCCCTTACTTCCCAAGGCTTTTACACTGTTAACTCTATTCTGTTCAAAAGGTATTCCTACTTCTGCAGGAGTTGGTCCTCTCTCTGATCTCGACGCTTCCGGCACTCTCCCAAGTTCACCAGAACGATCTTTCAGCACAATCTCGCTTCCCTCTTCTAAATAAAAGAAAAACTAAGGATAAGGCTACTTCTAACTATGGAGAAAATTATCTATCTGTCGAACTAGACGAACCCCTTCACTGAAGGTTGCCTTCAGTATTTATAGAGCTTCAGGGTGAAAGGCTTCTTCTCTCTTATGATTGCACTGATGGGATGGCATTAATTCTCTGTCTGATGTGTCAAATATGTGTCACCGAAAAGTTGAGTGTACTTGTTACAGTAGTTCGTTAGCGGCTTGTCAACTTAATTCGGAATCAACCGCCATCAGCTTTCTGTCCCATCGTGATTTATTACGCTTTTCACCCAGATGCGCCCACCAAGTTGCGCCGGCTCTATGCGGCAATCCTTCTTGAGCAGATATTTACGAGCATAAATCACCGCATAGCCTTGCGGTAACGCAATATTTTGCTACGCTCGGCCGTTGATTCCTTTGGATCACATTTTTTGCCTTGCGTCAACGCATATTCTGCACAAAAATACACAAGTTAACTGTTTTAATGCGATGGACGCATGCGACCACAATGTTATGTACTTAATGTTTTATGGACGCAATATAGTATATTTTTATCAACGCAAACCTGCATTGTTTTATAACTTAGAACTGTAATAACGTGCATTTCTGCCCGTTATCACTAACCCAAAGAAGTTGGAACTGCGTTCGAAGGTTGTTATTGTACATTAGTCATACCAAATGTTGGGATTGTATATTATACATTTTTATTGTACATTAGTCTCCGAGTCATTAGGACAAGAAGGAGATTGTTGGGATTAGTGTCCTAATTCTCCCAGAGTCTCGTTGTTTTGTAAAGATACACATTTTTCAATGAATAAAATAGGTTTTATTTAATTCTGGCATTTACTCATACCTAATAAACAAAGCTCCTTGGTTATCTTATGTGAACTTAAGCATATATATGTGATATACAAGTGGATCATGCCTTAAGTGATAACCTAAATAGGTTTGTAGTATAAGGATTAAGGTGGGATACCTGATCCTGGTGACACTAGGGATACGGCTCACTTTGTAGAGGTTTGCAAGTGTTGTAAGCTACTATAGATGGTAGATCCTGACCATTCATGTAGAGACGTACAAGCAGGGGTGTCCTATACAAAGAGTTTGTATAAGACCTAGACCACGAAATGACTAGACTCTGTATATAACGCCGTTGATACTAGAGACTTATATCTCACCTAAATAACCATAGGTGACACGACCTCAATCCTGAGTGTTTTGGGAACTCCTGCCTTTGAGGGCGGTCCTTTGATTAATATGGGTGAGAGTGGCCAGATTGTCAACTCAACATGCCTACATTTTTGGGAACTTGTCTAATCTGGGAGTTGAGAACTCAATCCACAATATGGAATTCACTCATTTCCCGAAGCAGAGTTAAGTAGAGAGATTGCTCCCTTAAGGGCTGATTTCGGGGCTTGAACATAGTGGCCACAGCTTCTTTTTGGAAGAGAATTCTCAGTCATAGTAGAAGTATGACTTATGTTCATTAGAGGGATCAATGGTACTTAAGGAGATAGATGTAACTACAGGGGCATAATTGTTATTGGCCCAGCTGTATTTACGAGCAATCTGTGAAGGATTGTCGCGCTGTTGATTGGTTAAGATGGACACATAATATATCTGTGGTAGGGAGAGTTCAACTGTCTGTCTTTAGTGGAGTGCCTGGAAATTAACGGATGATGGATCCCGTGACTAAAGAGTTTAGTCAGTTATTCACGTACCGTTGGAGCTTCGAGCTACAGGTCCATAAGGTTCTCTTGGTAGCTCAATGGATTCAGTTGAGGATCAGATCTTGGTGTTGATTTGAAATGTTCAAATTAATAAGGGGTATTTTGATTATATATGATACAATCGGTATGATGTATTAGATATATCTAGTGGAGGATTGATGTAAATGAGATTTACATTAAGTACCATAGAATAGAGAAAAAAAAAAAAAAACTATGGTTTATATGTTTCATGAGATGAAATATTAAACTATAGGTTATAAATATAATATGATAAGTTGGTTATCATTTATATTTATAATAATATTAATTATTGGATAATTAATTCTTTTTTTTTTAATAACAAATTGAGTGGGTGGTTATTGGATTCATGGTAACCGTGAGTTTAAAAGGAAAATAGTTTTCCTAATTTTAGTAAGATTTACAAACTGGTAAAAAGTTTTTTGAGTTTTCTTTCTCGCACAAAAGAAACTCACGTTGTCGTCAAGTAAATATGAATTTACTAAAGGACGACTGGGCGAGCTAAACGATCGTGCAGTGGCGAGCTAAACGATCGTGCAGTATTTACTAAACGATCGCATAGTTTTGCTAGACGATCGCTTGCCCAAAGTAAACGATCGTGTAGTGTCTGTAGGCGACAGACCGAGCTAAGCGATGAGCTAAACGATCGCATAGCTTTGGCTAGACGATTGCATAGCTTTAGCTAAACGATTGGGCATCGACCTATACGATAGGTCTCCGCCATCTCCCACTTACCCATTTGGGTCACGATCGGTGTTTCCTCCTTCGTCTTCCTCATTCCAAGTTCGAACAGATCCCACCCTCTGGATTCTCACACTAAGAATACCAAGGTTGCCTTGTTGGTGGTGTTATACTTAACTCGCCGTCAAGGTTTTCTGGAGGTTGTTCGTGCTATTGTGGAGGAGTTCATGGCCAAGGCGATCGTTGAGGACGAGCACGAAGTGTTTTTGCTGTGTTCATTGTTGTGTTGCGGTCATGTAGATTGAGCGATCGAGGTTGTGTTGCTCGAGCGGTCATGCGCAAAGGAGCGTGGAGACACATCTGCAAATGTTCGTAGGTTTTTTCCTTTCTGCATTTGTAGTTATTCATGCTGTAATTTCTATATGAATTGTATAACTACTTGTTTGAAGTCGACTGTAAATGTTATGTTCATTGATGATTGTGATTTGGAATAATCTTGTCCGCTGCTCATGGAAATCTCATATCCGATTTCCTTCATGTTGTGCCGCAACGCTATGGCAACTCCTCGCCCAGTATTGCAACGCTCTTACATAGGGTTGCGACGTTGCGGCACTGCTTTATATCACTATTTTGGCCGATTTTGAGGGTTATCATGCTACTTTTCCATTTTCATCACTTGTAATCTCCACCTCTCCACTAGAAACGTTAGTTTATTCCATTTTTTGGTTAAGATTGAACTTGAACTGCTTGATTTTGAAGATGATTAAGGGCTAAGAGGTAAGAACTTAGCTTGGGCTTTTGGTTTATTTTCATTCCTTTAAGATTCTTGAAACTTGGGATTGTATTTTGCTGAGATTTTCTTATATAATAAAGATTTCATCTTGAAATTATTCTTCAATCTTTCTTTCATCTGAATATCTGATAAATTAGTCATATTAGTTTGATTGATTGTTTTCTATTAGCCCTAATTTGTAACCATTAGTTAGTTAATCACCTAGAAGCAAAGATTAAGTAAGGTTGTGATGTTAATTTGGGGTTCCAATTAATAAGCATTCTCTTTCTAATCTAGATGAATCTCACTTTGAGTAATCAATTAGATGATGAAAATTGATTATTCAACTTAGCATGCTCTTAAGCTTAATGCTTGTTATTTATTGTTTAGGTGAGGATTCTTTCTTAAGCTTTAAATTAATTCGATCTTACAAACTACCACTTAGGATTCTAAGTGAGTTGGTTAAGTTTTAATCGGAAGGTCTCATGCCCATCTTATGATTAAGTCTATGATAGAATTATAAGGAATGGAAAAAAACTAGACCAACCCAAGCTAGGTGTTTCTTAATTGATTAATGCACACTCAATTCACTCAACTCACACTCCATGCATTAAATTTACTTCACATTAATTTATTTCACGCAATTTTTTTGACTTTTGAAGTAATTAACATAACACCTAGATCTATAAGTCTTTTATCTAGATTGTCCCTCTCGAGATCAATCTTTTCTTTCACCTAATTACTAATTACTAATCTCTTGAAACTAGATAATTAAGAAAAGCATTAAGATCCTTCATCAACAATCTATATAGTTATTCGATAACTCTAGTATTCAAACAATAGTCTAGATGCATGATCTAATTTAAAACCTATATTTCAAGCAAGATTTAAGTCGTGAAATCATTCAAATGTTGACCAAACATTCAAAAACATTAAGATCAAACATACTAGAAAGCATTAATGCAAATTAACATCTAAAGAAGAAAGTGTTTAAGAATTTAAACCAAAGAATTCATCTAACCTTAAGACTATGAGAATTTCAGTCTAACATGGTTTTCATAGACGGAACCATAACAAGAATACAAAAATACAAAAAAAAAATCCAAGATGAAAAAGGGGAAAAGGAATAATTATCTAGCGTTCCGATCTCGTCTCCATGATGGAATTGACCCTCCAATGGTCTCCAACCAGCTTTGGCACCAAAGAACCTTTGTATTCTGCTCAGAACTCCCTCTCCTGGCCTCAAAAGCTCCAAAATTCAATGATGAGAACTGATGCAAAGTCTCCTTTATATAGGTAAACATTTTCCAAAACTATGTAGGATTTAGATTTATAAATGGAATAGTAAAAGATAAAATCCGTAACTGATTAACTCGATTACCAAAAGTAGATGAAAAAAAATCTAAAATTAATGTTGTAGATGGATAAAATATGCAAAAAACTAAGAAAGCAAGTGGTCATTTGCCTAAATCGACCACTCGGATCAAAAGTTATTATCAAATTACGAATGATAGGTTTTAAAGAAGCGGGAAAGCGTCACCCATGCGGTTTTTATGCCTCTTTTTGCCTTAATTCTCCAGTTTTCATCAATTTTGACCCATTCTCTTGCCCTAGGTCAAACTTTGACCTATTATAGAAGTATTTTCGTCATTCTAATCTCAAAGTAGAATGTTCCAGCCCAACTGCTCAATTCCTACAAATTAAACATAAAAGTGCATCAATGAACGCAACTTAACAATAAAACTAACAGAACTTTAAGGCTAAAAAATTACTTTTTGAGTGAATTTCAGTCGTGAAGTACCATATCTTAGTGCAATTGATGCACTTATATATATGCTAATAACACAAGCCAAATATTGCATTTTCAGTATATTTATGAGCTACGCATAGTTCTTCTCCAACAAAAGGACATTGGAATGGAATTAAGCATATAATCCGTTATCTCCAAGGAACGATCGCTATGAGTTTTTTTTTTATTCAAACAAATCAAATTTTGATCTAGTTGGTTATGCATATTCTGGATTTCTATTTGATCCACAGAAAGCTAGATTTCAAATAGATTATCTATGCACATATGAATGAATTACTATATCATGGCGATTAGTGAAACAGACCATAACGACCACTTCCTCAAATCATGTTGAAATTCTTGCAATTTACGAAGCTAGTAGGGAATGTGTATGGCTAAGATCAATGACTTAGCACATCTTCCGACGATACTATACGAAGACAATACAACATGTATAGCCCAAATCAAAGGAAAATATATTAAAGAAGATAGAACAAATCATATTTCACCAAAGCTTTTCTACACTGAAAATGATATCAGTGTAAAAAAAATTTGTTCAAATGATAACCTGTAAGACTTATTTACAAAATCATTACTAACCACAACCTTTGAAAAATTGGTCTAGAATATTGGAATGTGGTGACGTAGATGTCTCAAGTAATGTTTCCATGAGGGAGAGCAAATATGTTGTATTCTTTTATGAGTATAAATTATATGAAATATGTACTCTTTTTCATTTACTAGGATTTGTTTCCATTGATTTTTTTTTTCTAATAAGGTTTTAATGAGACATATTTTATATATATAATGGGTATCTAAGGGGAAGTATTATAAATATCATAATATATATGTAAAGTAGATACCCTTGCTTAGTGTCAAAGGGCCAAGTGGCATTCCTCCGTTACTCCATATGTGTAGACCATGTGTCATTTAGTTATACATAATTAGTGTCCAAATATGTCACATCCTAGTTGTCATATTTTCAATAAATAGTGGTCATTAGTGGACTTTGTAGAGTGGTCATTTGGAGATGAATTAAAAATTTCATAACTTTGTTTCTTTATTTTATTTAAGTTATATATATATATTTTAATATTATAGTTTTTTGATATCCGTGTTACCGTGGTGTGTCATTTTGCTCTTCATACGACATTTCTTATTATTTTTTTAATATTTCCACTACATTGGCCTATGTATAACATTGGATTAAATTACATGGACTATATTAAAACTTTTGAAATTACAAGAATCAACATCAAACTATAACCATCGATACTATATTTAAAAACTAAACTAAAACCATAAAATGGAAAAAAAAAAAAAAAAAAAAAAAAAAAAACTTTTAAAATTATAGGAAACAAATTGAAACTTGTGTACAATCATATAAACAAAATTTGTAATTTAACCAAGTATTATCTCAATTTAAACGCTCAGCGAATCATAATGAGACACATCGTTGAAAATAAAGTCATAACTTTTATAAAATTGGAAAAGAAATAAAGAGAAGTGAAAGGGAACAAATAATTGTAAATGGGAAGTTTGAAGGGTTTAGGAAGAGAAGGAAAGAAAGAATGAAATGTTGTGTAATAGTTTGTTAGAGAATTATTGGAGTTCTCTCTTTTGGCCGTTAGATTATTCAGAGCATCTTCTCCATTTCTCACAAAACCCTAAATTTCCTAACATAAAGTACACTACTTTATGAAACATCAAAAAAGCTTCTAAAAAAGAAGCACGGATATCGATGGAAAAAAAAAAAGCAAACAAACAAACAGAAAAAAAGAAATAAGCCAAAGTCGAGTATTAAATTTTCATAAACATTTTCATATATTGTTGAATATTAATAAAAGAGGTGATTCCATATTTTCATTATATCGTAAAAATTTAATGACTTTGATATAAATAATAAACATTTTAATTTATTTAAAAAGTGAAAATTTTATATTTATTAATTTCAGTATTTTTATTGAAATTTTTGTATATAAATGGATTTAATATCGATATAAGACGTGAATTGATATTTTCATTATAGTATTAAAAAAATCGATCAAATATAAAAAAAAATAAGTAACAAAATGTCAATAGTTTGAATAAAGTATAAATTAATAAATAATCTAACTAGTTTTAAAAGTGTAATGTTTTTATTCATTATTCTAAATTTTTTAAGATATTTATTCATTATTCTTAATATTTTTTTTGAGTTTTTTTTTAATTACATCGATATTTTATTAACATTAATTTTTAAAAAAATTGAGAATTCGACGTTTCCATGGAGAGAGATGACATTTTAAAACTGGTATAGAAGAACCTTTAAGCCATATATTAATTTAAGACTTCCTTTTACTCTTCATGTTATCAAAGTTCTAAAGTGCAAGTTCCATTATTTTTTTCTCATTTTCGAATTTGATTTCAATAAAATGAAAAAGAAGTATACTGGTTATTGGATCTGAATGTGTGGAAATTTTTCTATACTACTTCTATTTATATTTGTCAAATCGATATAGTTTTAATTAAGAATGTTCAAAAAATCTGATAATCCGAAAAAAACAATCAATCCAATCCAATTCATGTCTTTGGGTTGAGTTGGGTTCAAATAAATGAAAAATTTATAGATTGAGTTGGTTCATAGATTCATCTAAAATAATTCAAACCAACCCAAATCAATCCTAATTTATTATTAACTTTAAAGTTTAGATATTTTTTACATATAAGACGATTATATATATATATTTAATTTCATTATTGTTTAGATAATTTATTCTAAAAAAACCCATAAAAATAGATTTTTTAGTACTTTAGAAAGAAAATTTTCATTATATAAAGTAAAATTGAGATGCTAATCTTTATTCAATATATGAAAATAATTAAATTAAATTTTAACGTATTAATATTTTACTTCTTTCTAGAATAAAAATTTAAATAAATAACCTAATTGACTCAATCCAACCAACGCAAATATTTTATGGTTGGGTTGGTTGGATTGGGTTAATTTTTTAATAAAGATTATTTGAATTGAAGAAATTTACCATATAAATAAATAGATTAAAAAAATCTTTCAATCCAACTCAATCCAATCCACGAATATCCTAGTTTTAATAACGTGTGTACTAAAAGAAAGTTTTAGAAATTTTCTTGTGAGTGGAATGTGAGGTTGAGGATTTTAATGATGGCATTTTTGTTGTTATGTTTGAAGATTTCATTTTGTTTTGTTTGTGTAATAATTATGAATATGAGATTTGACATATCTTTTAAATCTTTGAGAACAGAGTCTGAAATTCAGTTTAAAGTTGAGTACTTCAAATTCAGCTTTCAAGTGAAGAAGAGATTCTTTCAGAAATTATTCCACTTGGAATTTTTCTTAAAGGGAATTTTTGGTTATTGTACTTTATTATTATTATTATCCTTATTATTTTCTGAAAAAAAAAAAAATTGTTTAATTAGTGGATAGTGTTGAGTTTTAAAAAGAACAAAATAAAGCAAAGTCAACTTAACTTAAGCCTAGTATAAGATTTGAATTCCACCACATTTGTAATATTATATTAAAAAGTATATAACAATGATTTACACAAAATAAATAAATTATCAAAAGATGTGTAATCTTTTGTATGTCTATGAAGAAGGGTATGAACACTATTTAGAGATAGATATATGGGGTGAAAAATCGAATCTCGAACTTCTATGTTTATATTTATAACATATTTTAATTTAATCCATAACAATTGATATTTGTATCAAAAAAAATTTAATTACAAATAGACGTGGGGGATTTGAACCACGGACTTCTTATTCCTTAGTATATACATATGTCAGTTAGTCCAAGTTCTTTTTGACTTTGTCAAGTATTTTTACATTAATATTTATAGTTTAATGCATAGTTTGGACTTTTTTTTTACTTTTTGTCAAATCATCGTCAAATACTTGATGGTGAATTCATTTTCAAGTCTTGACGTAGAGGAACATATATTTGATCAACTTTTGAAATATCAATTGATCCTTATATTCACTAAACTATGCTCAAGTCGACATTTCTTAAGTCTTTAGAGTTATATATAACACTTAAAAGTCATTGACTAAGAAAGAATAGTGATTGGAGTGAAGTCTTAACAAAGATAGTCATAATGGAAAAGTGCAAATTTTTTATTTATTATTATTATTATTACTATTATTATTATTGACAAAAGAGCTCACCAAACTAGGAAAAAAAAACAAAATCAGCTAAATCGCCTTCAAAGGGAGAGTTTATGTTTCTTGTACTTAAGAAAGTAAAGTTATATATCAAACTAGTTTAAAAGGTTTTGGTAGATTTTATGGCATATTTCATAACAATTTCATATACCTTTTTTTTTTTTCATAATATACCTTAAGGTTATTTGTCTAGTCATACTTGCATTACATTTCTATTAAATAACATATAAAAAAAAAAAAAAAAAAAAAAAAAAAAAAAAAAGCAAAATGAAAAATTAAACAATAAATGATGATGACAAAACTGTCCAGAAATTTATAAAAAATAAAATAAAAATAAATAAATAAATAAAAAGAAGAAGAAAAAAAAAAAAAGGAAAACACTCAAATAGTCCATTCATTATTGAATAAAGTGATTGGATCACAGATTTAGTCCACATTAGTATTTGTTATGAAATATCAATATTTTTTCTTCTTCTTTTTTTTTTTTTTTTTTTACATCATTGAAAGAAAGGCATACATTTTGTTGATAATGAAGAAGCTTATAACAAATAAACAAACTTCCTACATTTGGCTTTAAGCATCAATCAATCTATTTTTACAAAAATTTCAACTTTTTCTGCCATTAGAGGATGATGATGAATAGAGCAATGAGGAAGCAGAGAAGCTTGTATTGCTACTTTTTGGCAGCAAGCTTCTTGTTGACATCTTTGAAGAAGATGTTGCAATTCCAACTCCATTAACATTATTATTATTATTATTATTATTTGAGCTTTTGTTGTTCTCTAATTGCCCACCATTGGCAGGGGAGGAGCTAGCTTTGAGCAGCACATCAACTTTTGCATACTCTTCCCTTTCATGTTTGATTTCTTTCAGCATTGCCTCCACGTCTTTCATCGTCGGTCGTTCATCGGGTGACGAGTTTACACATAGTAACGCTATGCCTAAAACTTGCATCATCTCCTCTATTTCTGTCTCTGGTCTTGATTGCAAGCTTTGGTCAAGGACTTCATTCCCTCTATTTCTTCTCACCCAATCTACAATGTGTAGTCCATCGGGTATCGTTGGGTCGATCGGTTGTTTTCCTGTTAAGACTTCGATTACCACAACACCGTAGCTGTAGACGTCGCTCTTCTCGGTTATCTTCATCATATAGCCATATTCTGAAATGGACAAAAATGGAAAACTAGATCAGGAAGATTTGTAACAATGTAGGCTAATTAAGATTGAGACAGCAGGGTATGAGGATCAAAACACAATCTCATTATCTTCTAAAGTTTGTCCATCTCATATATTGAACTCGTTTTCGCTATAAAAGGCGGAAATTTTCGAGTGATTTGAAAGAAAATGCTTACCAGGAGCAATGTATCCATAAGAGCCTGCAACGGTATTGGATGACCGGCCGAAATCTCCATTGTCAATAAGCTTGGCGAGACCAAAATCAGCGATATAGGCCTCGAATTCGAGACCGATGAGAATGTTGTTGGCCTTAATGTCCCTATGAACAATTGGAGGAACACAATCATGGTGTAAATAGGCAAGGCCTTGTGCTGCACCTAGTAAGATTTGGTACCTTAGATCCCATTCCAAGGCATTGCCATTTCTCTCATGTAGAAGACTTCCCAAACTACCATTCGGCATATAATCGTACATTAGTAGTCTCGTATTCCGATTCGAACAACAGCCCAAGAACCTCACAATGTTCTTGTGGCGTATTGAACCTAGAGTTTTAACTTCTGCCGAAAATGAATCACGTACTCCACATTTGTCATCATTGTAGCTGTTGTCCGTTGCCATCATTGTTGGCCACAGCTTCTTCACTGCAATCACTTCTCCATTATCCATTTCGGCTCGATATACCATCCCCGAACACCCTTTGCCAATCACGTTACTATCCACAAGACGCCTCAACACTTCCTCAACAGAGAAATTCAGCTTTTGGAATGGTGTGAATTGCCAAGGCCATGTCTCTCCCAGCTCCGAATCCTCATCTTGAATCATCGTTCGAGCTCGAATCACCGCGACTACCCCCATTACTGTCATCACAACTGTCAGGACAATGAGCAATGCAATTGCTAGCTTCAACTTTCTTGATCTCCTTGCATCATCCCCATCTCTCGAAATTCCTTCCCCACCTAAATCTGTTGAGAAACACGAATCTCGAATTGAAGAACAGAGACCGCTGTTGCCTGCCAAGTCGGCCGGGGAGAGTTGTCTGAAAAGTTTGTTGTCCGGAAGATAACCAGTAAAGTTATTGAAAGAAATGTTAAGCAAGACGAGATTATCGAGCCCGGCAAGTGGTTTCAAATCACCCTCAATCCTATTATGTGAAAGGTCTAGAACAGAAAGCTTAGTGAGTCCAGACATTTGAGAAGGCAATGTACCAGTGAACCCATTACAACTAAGGTTGAGAGCAATCTCAAGCGATTCAATCGAACCTAACTCGATTGGTAAGTTCCCGGTCAACTGATTGCTACTCAGATCAAGTAGTTGGAGACTTGAACAAAGTTTGAGGGATGTAGGGATTGTTCCTGAGAAAGTGTTTCTTGCAAGAATGAGCTTATTCAAAGAAACAAGCTGTCCCAAACTAGCTGGAATCTCACCATCAAATTGATTAGATGAGACATCCAAAACTTGGAGAAGAGAAAGAGAAGAAAGTGACTCAGGCATTGGACCTTTCAGTCCATTGTTGCTAATATCAATCATTTCCAAAGCTCCACAACTCCCAATCTCAGCAGGCAAGGACCCTGAAAGATGGTTTCCTGACAAATCAAGGAAATCCAAGCTTCGTAGAGCGCCAATCGAGTTGGGAATCTCCCCTGCAATCCGATTGTTCCCAAGCCTCATTCGGATAAGAGAAGTGCAGTTACCAACATCAGGTGGCAATGTGCCAGAGATATCATTGGAAATCAAAAGAAGCTTTGTCAAGTTTTGGAGGTGAAACAAACCAGGAGGAACACTGCCTGTTAATGAATTATGAGACAAATCAAGAGCTTGAAGATTCGAACAATTTGATAAACTCGAAGGAATGCTTCCTTCAAGCTGATTCTGCCAAGCAAAGAACACATTCAACTTCCATAACATACCCAACTCGGGTGGGATCAAACCAGAAATCTCATTACTATCAAGCTGCAACTGCAAAAGATTCGTAGCATTCGAAAGATTCGAAGGAATCGACCCGGAAACATTATTGCTACTAATCATAAACTCTTCAAGCGAAGGAAGTCCCCCTACTGTTAAAGGAATAGCCCCAGAGAGAAAATTCAAAGAAATATCAATCTTTTTCAAACTAACACATTCACCAATTTCAGGTGGGATTGTCCCAATTAACTCATTCTGCCATAGAAACAATTGCTCAAGCTTCTGCAACTTACCAATCTCCTTTGGAATAGAACCAGATAGACTATTTTCATAAAGAAACAAGTTAACAAGCTCAGAACAGTTACCTAACTCCGGCGGAATTTCGCCGGAGATCATAGTAGTGTAAATGGACAAAGTTTGAAGCTTTTGAAGTCTACCAATAGAGTTAGGCAAAGAACCTGAAACTCTAGTGTCAGCCAACCCCAAAATGCTCAAATTTCTGCAATTCCCAATCTCCTTTGGGATTTCTCCAATGATATCTCTGTTTCCACCAGCTCTAAATATCTCAAGATTCCCCATTTTCCCCACTTCAGAAGGGATTCCTCCACTCAATCTATTATCAAACAAAAGCAAATTCTTGAGTGCTCTACAATTAGTGAGCTCAACTGGGAATTTCCCAGTCAACTGATTGGAATTCAGGACCAAATCCTCAAGCTTCTGGAGCTTTCCAATGGTTGTTGGGATTGTTCCAACAAGGTTATTGGAGCTGAGATCAATGAGAGTAAGCTCAGAACAGTCACCAATGTGAGAAGGAATGGGGCCAGTGAGATTAGCATCAGAAATGACAAGTCTCTGAAGGGAGTGAAAAGAGGAGAGATTAGAAGGAAAAGGGAGTTGAAGAGGGATTGAAATGATGTTGATTTCAGTGACAAAACCATGAGGAGAACAAGAAATGAAGGTCCAGTTACAAGGGGAAGAGTCAAGGAGATTCCAATTGGAAAAAACAGGGGAAACAGAGGAAGGAAGAGGATTGGAAGAGTGAAGCCATGAGAAGAGAACTGAAGCTTCATGGTTCGAAGCAGAAAAAGAAGAATGAGTGAAGAAAATGAGGAAGAAGAGAGAGAATGGGAAGAAGAAGAAGAGGAATTGGATGGACATTTGCCTCAAATTCCAAACTTTTGTTCTTGGGTTTGCATAATTTTGGGGTTTGAAAACTCTATCTCTCTATCTGTGTGTGAGTGTGTTTATGGTTCTTTCTTTGTTCTCTCTCATCTTCTGGGAGTGTGAGTTTTGAGAGTGTTTGCTCTTCCTTGCCATGGACTCAAGCTCAAAGAAGAACAGTGTACAAATACCTAGGATTTGTTTCTAAAAAATTCAAAAAACAAAAAAACAAAACAAAACAATTATATTGCCATACAAAGCAAAACCCACCAGAAAAGAAAAAAAAAAAAAAGAACAAAAAAAACTTAATAACATATTAAAGTCCTTATGCTTTTATTATTTATAATAGGTTAGCTCCATTGGTAACAAATTAGTATGTATGATGATTATTTTCAAAAGTTCAAGTATATAATAATTTTATTTTTATTATAAAAAATTCTCATAAAAATTAAGTATCAAATTTTTTACTTCTAATTAATTTATGGATACATATTAGATAGAAATCTCCTCAAATCCTAATAACACATTTCATATAATAGAAAGAAAATTTTAAATACACAAACTAACTGTTGTTACACACTATAATTAAGAAATTGAATTGTTATGAATATATATAGAAAAGACTAAATCTCATGTCAAAATAAACCAAATTAGAAGCCCAAAACAGAAATTTAGCACACTTTGAAAATATAAAAAAATAATGGGAAAAAAGAAAAAAGAAAGCAGGAAAAGGACCAAAAGATAATTAAGAGTGGGAGAGAGAGAATTAATTAGTAATAAAAAGAAAGGGGAAATTATTTAAAAGTCCAATGTCTTGAGATCGGAGAAGGTGGCAGCATCAGCCACCACTCTAATATTAATCAAAAAGTACCAAAATAAACAAATTTACAAACTTACTTCCTTTGTATTAAATTATTCTCCCATTTCTCTAAATTTTGTGCACAAAAACTTTCATAATAATATTTTTTTAAAAGAAAACTTATAATTAAATAAATATTATAAAATATGGTTTGGTAGATTAGTTCACGCGGCCTCTGCAGAACCCACATGACAAACATCAACAAATCTCTTCTTTTTTTTATCATTATTATTATTTTAAAAAAAACAAAAAACAAAAAACAAAAACCTCTTCTTCTTTAACGTAACAGTTGGTTCCCAATACATTTTATCTTTTTAAACTTCATCAGAATTTCAGAGAAAAAAAATGGTAAAGAAAAGTAAGAACAGACACAGACTATTAAAGATCAATTTCAAATCCATGCACCTAAAAAAACCCTATTCACTCTTAACTCTATTCTTTTACTACATAAGTTAAAGGAAAAAAATTTGAGTGCAACCAGGCTAGAATTGTACTCTATAAAAATATGTCATGTGACAACAACAAATTAATTGAATTTATTTTATTTTATTTTTACTATGATTAAAAAAAACATTTGATTAAATGCAGCGTTCATTGTTCTATGTGAAAATGAGTGGAGATTTGACTTTTCAATTCTATAAAAAGAAATAAAATATGTGACGATGAAAGAAGAACGATATATTGTACATTTATAAGAAGAGGAACAATAAATATAATGATCTTGTCGATATATATGTTACTTATGAGTATATCACACCTCAATTAACATTTTCTGGTTAAATTATACGTTTATTTGTAGTTTTAAAATTTTTACATTTTTAAGGAGTTAATAAACTTTAATTGGTTTCTAGTTAAGTATGTAATTTTTCGATTTTGTATGTAATAGATTCTTGAATTTTTAGGTCTCATATATTAGAGAGACTATAAGATACAAAATTATGAGTTCAGGGATTAATTTTAGATAAAACTGGGGGTTTTTCGAAAATTTATTATACAAGTTTCGTTTGTTAACTATTTTGGTTTTTGAGATTTGACTTTTGAAAATTGTGCTTGTTTCCTCTTAATTTTCTTATAAAAATTTTCAACTTTCCTAAATAAAAGAGTTAAATTTTTAGCCAAATTCCAAACATAAAATCAAGTTTATAAATACTATATTTTGTATTTTCAAAACTTGTCATATTTTTTGAAAACATGGTAGAAAATAGATAATAACACCATAAAACCTAGAGTGGAAGAGGTGTTTATAGACTTATTTTTTAAAAATAAAAAATAAAAAACTAAATTATTACCAAATGTGGCTTTAGCTTTTAAAATTTAAGACTTAATAAACATGCCGAAAATTGGGACTTAATTATTAGACATTTTTAAAGCTCGGAAGTATATACATTCACTTTAAAAAGTTTAAGAACCTCAAATTTTTAATTTACCCTAATTATTTTTGTCGAGATTAGTAATATTATATCAATGTAAAGATATAAGAGAAACAAAGCTAGATTTTAACCTTGGACTAATTTTGGATGCCCACCAAGAGGGTTGTTTCTCAAGGGTTAAAAATGGTTTTTTTTTAATATATAGTTTGGATTGAAGTTGTTTTTCTTGTCTATAATTGCTTGGACATTATTTCTTGTTCTATCAGGTAAAAGACAGAGGAAAAATAAAAATGAATGTCATTTCATCTCCAATGGTGTCCTTTTTAGGTCAAAAATGGGTAAGAGAGCAAAGCCCTTTTTTCCTCATTCATAGTGGAGAGCAACTTGAGTTTCAAATAATTTAAGGTAGAGGATAATGCAAGGACAAAGGTGGGCTCCCAATCCCATTTTTCCTATACAAAACTATATAGCTAGGCTTGGGAAAAAGACAACCCTTCTCTACTTTGCCCTAAAAAGGGAATTTCCAAATGATTGATTAAAGAAGATGAATTTGAAACTTATATGCATATGAATCACAAATTGTGAAGCTAGCCAATTATATTAATGCCAATTCATTGTATTTATTTTCTTTTACTCAATGAAGTTGTAAGTTGGACTAGGATAGAAACCTTAAATTACATGAACTTTGTGAATAGGTCAAAGCATAATTCATTGTTGGTCTTTCAATGGTCAATTTGCCAACATGAACACAACTCAAATGGCATATATATAAAGTATGAACTATCGATCACAAGATCAGATGATAAGAAAATAAAAAAGCAATGACAGACCTGAGATATTAAATGTTTACTTCCAAGCTAAGGTTCCTTAATGCATTATGTACCAATTTATTTTTATGTATTACATTTATGAAGGTTCATGTATGGAGTTAAAGGAGTTTTAGTTAAATCTAAACAATATAGATGAAAGGGTTAGTTGTGTCCTTTCATAATGGTCTTTCATTTAGCTTAAATAATGATGTGTTTTCCATATTTAAGAATAGAATTGGAATTTGAATGATTTTATCTTAGAGTTTAATCTCTCAAACTTTTATAATTTCTTTGTATTCTTGTGGTTAGAATGCATGTTTTAGAAATTTCAATCTAGTTTGATCAATTAGATTGTGGAGAGTTCGAAATCTTGAAAATAGGAACAATTTATCTTTCTTGATTTTTATCCATTATTCCAAGTCAAATCTCTTTAACTTTCATGGGGTTGATTACAGATTCATTATTGGGAGTTATTCTTATTATTATTGTGGAGATTCATCTTGAATAAAGAGAATTCTCATAGGTTTCGAATTTCCTATCCTACATATTATTGAATTCAAATAATAATAATAATAATAATTTGAATTCCTATCCTCACTTCTACTTTATTTTTCTTTCCTAAAAAAAAAGCTATATATATCTCCCCATAATTTTTTAGAAAAAATATGCTTTGGATCTAATTTTTCATTTGGTCCCTAGGTTTCAGAATTTTACACTTTTGGTACTTAAGTTTTGATTTTGGTTGCAATTGAGTCCCTAGGTTTCAAAATATTACATTTTTACCCTTAGTATTTGAATTTTGTTCCAACACTACAAAAAATCTGACTTCTCCCGACGTCAAAATTCGTCGAAGGTGAGCCCTGGAACGGAGAAGTCAGGAGAGCCTCTCCCGACGAATAAAGAGTCGTTGGAAGTTTGGTCGGGAGAAACCCGTTGGGGGAGGAACTCTCAATGCACATATAGGGCGTCGGGAGTTCCAGTAACTGTCGACACCTAATATACAGCGTCGGAAGTTTGGGATCTCCCACGCCCTATACGTGCGTCGGGAGTTTCCCGACTAACTCCCGACGTCGTTTAAAGTGCGACGGGAGTTTCCGAACTCCCGATGTTTGTTCCATGCGTCCGGAGTTCCAAAACTCCCTACAGTTTTATTTAATGCGTCCCCAAGTACTCTCGACGCAGTAATATATGCGTGGGGAGTTCATTCATTAGTTGAAAATTGTCTATCGAATATTTTTAATTTATCGTTTGTAATTTTTTTAAATTTGATCTAAATAACCTGTAAAACACAATTAATCAAATAAAGATTCACATAATTAAACAACGAAAAAGAAGTCCATATTATAACAAGTAAATCAAAAATTACAATATCCTCAGATAAAATAAAGTCGATAATAGAACTTCATAAACATTCATATCAGAAATACATAGAAGAAATAAAATGAAAATAACGTCTAGGACACGTCTGGAACACAACATCTTCAACAATTGTCTCAGCTCATCTCCGAACAGCATTCTACACTAAAACAATAACATTCAAATGTCATAATTGGTAAACATCCACAACACGTTCAAACTTCAAGACAGGTGTAATAAAACTCTACCCACCCCCCATGACAAACATGGAACCTCCCAAACATAAAAAACACACAAAACAAGTAAACAAGGACCAACACAGATAAAACTCCTTTGTCCCCAAAATGGTTTAAACCAATCTCAACCCACCCCCCGCAACACATTAAACTTCGTAAATATTCATAAACACATAAGAATTCTAAGTTTAACGACAAGACGGGTGTAATGAAACTCTACCCACCCCCACGACAAACATGGAACCTCCCGAACATCAAAAACACACAAAATGAATAAACAAGGACTAACACACATAAAACTCAAACTTTGTCCCCAAAATGGTTTAAACCAATCTCAATCCACCCCTCACAACACATTAAACTTCGTAAATATTCATAAACACACAAGAACTCCAAGTTCAACGACAAGACGGGTGTAATGAAACTCTACCCCATCCCCCCCCCCCCCCCCTCCCCCCCACGACAAACATGGAACCTCTCGAACATAAAAAACACACAAAACGAGTAAATAAGAACCAACACATAAAAAAATACACAAAACAACAAAAAACACATCAAAATCCAGTTGTTTGGCTACATAACTGCAAGATAGCCAACAATTCTTTATTATAAAGCTACTTAAGACATAACTACTTTGCTACCATAACTGCAGGATAGTAACATATCAGACAACTAAATAATGTAGTAATCATTAAGGGATTTTTGGATGTTGTGAAAATGGGAATCTTGTTTTAGTTTAATTTTTGGAGCTTTTGAAAATGGTATTTGGAAAGTAAAATTAATTCACATTTAACAATAAATGGGAATCGATCAATAATGATTAATTGAAACATCTACAATGATTAATTGAAACATCTACAATAACACAATAACAATTTGCATAAATTATTTAAATCATGAATTTTCAATTAATCGATCAATAATGATTAAATTAATATACAAGAGAAAATAATGATTTAAATTAATATACAAGAGAAAATAAAATGAGAAGATTACCGACGCAGCGGCGGGCAGTTGAATGCAGCTGCTAACCGAAGGGAGGAGGCGGCGGCGACAGCGGGCGATTGAAGGAGCGGCGGCGGCGGGTTCTTGAAGGATGAAGGAGAGGCGGTGGCTTCTTGAAAGGAGAGTGGCCGGTGGCGACTTCTTGAAGGATGAAGGAGAGGCGGCGGCTTCCTGAAGGGAGAGTGGCCGGCACACAAGGGAGAGGAGCGGAGGGAGGAGATCGGTGGGGAAGGAGGGAGAAAATGGGAGAGAACGGCGGGGAGAGGTTCGGCGGCGGCAGGGAGATGTTGGGCGGTGCAGGTTAGGGTTATAAAAGGGGGAGAATGGGGAAAATGAGGAAGAAAGGATCTGGTTTTTACCATATCCCATCTCCCAACGCCGCCCGAGGGTGTCAGGAGAGCCGTGGAACTCCCGACGATTAATGTAGGGAACTCTCGACGCCCCTTTTTATTCCTCGGGAGTTCCCCGGGAACTCCCGACACCTTCTTATTTCTTTTGATGACCAAACTCTCGACACTCAATTTAGTTGTCGGGAGAACGCATTTTTCTTGTAGTGCAATCTGGTCCTTAGGTTTCAAGATTTACATTTTTAACCTTGACTTTTTACTAAATACTCACTTTAAGTCTTTGTCTTAATGTCTATTAATTAACTCTTCAAAATAATTATAAAGTAAAATTTTAATTTTAATTTTAAAAATGACGAAAATTGGTAAAAACTTATTTAACTATAATTCTTTTAAATTAACAAGACATTAAAGATAAAAAATGAGTTTTCAATGAAAAATCGAAGTTAGAAGTATAAATCTTAAAACCTAGGGATCAAATTGAAACCAAACTCAAATCTCAATGGTGAAATTGAAACATTTTGAAACTTAAGGATTAAATTGAAACCAACTTCAAAACTGAAGGATTATAAGTCAAACATTTTAAAATCTATGAACCAAATAGAAATTAGATCAAAAGGATTAAAAGGTACTTTTTCCAATTTTTTTAAAATAACATTATTATCAACACTGATAATTTTTAACTCTTTGTATGTTTTGAAAAACACAGCAATAGATAGCAAAGATAAAAGAAGAAAACAACAGAAACATATATATGTACCTAGAAAACTCTTAGCATAAAAATAATACTTAATACAGAGAGAGAACAAAAATTCAGTATAATTTTTTTAAAAAAAATCAATATAATAATATGTGGATGTAATCAAAACCCTAAACCTTACCGACGAACATTGTAGCATGAATGAAATAGTAATAAATTCTAAAAGAATAAAACCTTACCCAATTTAAAATTATAGCATTAAATGAACAACCGTATGTAGTAAATTCCATTTAAATTAATTGATATAAACGTACAAAAATAGAAAAATAATCTATGAATGCTTAGAACAAACTAATACATGTTAATTATCATTGTATTACACATATTTACTTCGACAGTAATTTAAAATATAGGGTGTGAATAAATGAGGATTTTGAAATTTCCAAATTGTTGAAATTGCTGAAAAAAATGATTTAATCATAAGATTCAGACATGTCTTGATCAGAGCAACATTTTAATAACTTTCCTTAATCCTAAATTGACCAGCTTTTTAGCCATCTGAGGGTCTTTTGAGCTTTTACCAACATTAATAAATTGACAAGAAAAAGAAAACCAAAAAGTGAAATAATGTGTGTGGCTGAGCTGTGTTGTGTCAATAATCATCTTAGCTTACTTTGAAAGAAACCCACTTAGGTAACACACAAACATATGATATAACATCATATATTTAGTACATATATTTTCACAATAAACATATGATGTAGATTGGTAATCAAGCAAAGTAATTTTTCTGCGATTCTTAAACTAATGTCATGTGGCATAATGGTCAATGCTTGTTTTTTTTTCAGAATAAACTATTCTTTAGGATAGCCCTAAAATTTAATCTTGAGATTAGGGTATGCTTTTTTTAGGAGAATGTTGCGGTATAAATAGGGGCTGGTAATAAATTGTGTTAAAAGTATTGATAAAAAAGATTTAATTCATAATTTAAGATGATATATTTAAGTAAAATATCTTTTATTCATAAAGGAGACCTGTCGAAGTATTAATTTTTAAAATATATATATATATATATATGGAAAATTTGTTAGATTAAGCTTGTCGTTGGATTCTTTTAAACTTTTTAGGTTTAGTTTCGATGGATGGAGAGAAGTAACAATTTTAACTTTAAAAATAGTAAATTAATTTTTTTTTTTATAAAAATGGTAAAATGAATTTAAAAATAAATAATTACGAACGTATAGAAATTCAAATTACCCTTACTCATGCAAAAGAGATTGTTGATACCTTACTAAAAAAGATTCTTAAATACATTATAATTAAAACCACCTAACATACCTTTAAAGTGCTAACATACGAGCAGATATTTCATCTTCCCCAAAAACAAAAAGTTCATTTTAAATCAATCACGTCATATTTTGAAGAAATAACGAATATCTCTCTACTCCAAAAATAATTCCAAAACAACCCCTAACCTCCTCTCAAGCCCCACGACAGATTATCAACCTACTCCATAGGCACATTTTTTCCAAAGCTCTTGATCGACTAATTAGCAAACTGGTAAAGCTCATCGTCCATCGATTATCAAGCTTCCCAAATGATAATACTGAAAATATGTTATCTTGTTCCATTTAATTTACGGTTGTTCTAGGATTTTATGTGTCTATTTGACTTTTTTTGGTAGGTTTCAAGCACATTAAAAATAGGACCGGATGCTAGTGATGGACTGGAGCTAAAACGGAGCCAAAATGCATCAATCGGGAAGGAAGAATGAAGAACTACAAGTTTTGCCCTTGCCTACATAGCGCTGTGACGCTCTACAGCACCATGCTTGATGCCAAAAAGATAGAATGCCCCAAATTCGTGAAAGGCACACAGTGCGTGACACTACCTTAGAGCATCAATTTGGTCGAACGAATTTCATCGCCTCATTCTGAACCAAACAATGTAAATCGTTTCCACTAAAATAAATATAGTAGTGGTAGCACGGGTCGAAAACAGGGAACCTTTGAATTTTTCTATCAAATAGTTTATAGCTCGAGGGTAACCAATGGGGGATTTGAGATTTGTTTCAATGCAAGGAAATTTAAATAGCATAAAATAAACAAAATTGAGATTCAATTCGAATAAATAAAATATCTAGCCTAGGTTCTTAAGTTGATTCCCCAAATTACAATTTGATCACGAATTCATCAACTTATTCCAATATTGTCTAGTTTAACCACCCCACTTAGAGAAGCTAGGTGAGGGTCAAAATTATCAAATTAACCAAATCAATAGACCTAACACACCCTACTAATTCAGCTAATCACATTGAGATTGGGAAAATTATTAAGTTAAAAATTTAATAGAAAAAGCCAAATCAAATATTCAGTTTAATTCTCCCCTTGGTTAATTAGGCAATGTTCGTTGAAATAGATTTACAACAAACTAATTTAACCTAATCCTACATCGGATTAACATGGAAGTTAATGTCATACATTGCAAATTAAACCATAGCTATTGATTACCCAATATAAGCAGAAGTATAATCATCAATCATTCATAAATTGAGAAAAAATTGTCAACAATATAGGAATCCATAGAAATCTAGATCAAAATCTAACAAGTATGAAATTACAGGGAAATCTACTCAATGCCTAAGATAGAAAATGTTACCTTTAGCCCATAATCGACATAATGGACATCAAGATAATATTTTGATGCATGAACATACATAAAAGGTGAAGAAAATAGAGGGAAGTTGTGGTTGAATCGGTTGGAATTATTGGAGATCCTCTAACCTAGGTGGCGAAACATAAAATTGGGACAACATCGCAGCACTAGTGTACAGCACTGCGACTGATGAACGGATGCACGCAATGAAGTTCAGAGTGCTACTGCATTGTGTGCCTTTCATGAATTTGGGGCATTCTACCTTTTTGGCATCATAGAGAGTCGCGGCGTCGTGCAGGCAAGGACAAAACTTGTAGTTCTTCATTCTTCCTTCATTATTGATGCAATTTGCCTCCGTTTTAGCTCCATTTCGTCACTAATGCCTCAATCTACTCTTAATGTGCTCGAAAACCTACAAATAGCTAAATAGACACATAAAATCCTACAACAATCTCGAATTAAGCGGGACAAAATAACACATTTTCAGTGTTATCAAACATCCCCAACTTAATTCTTAATCGTTCTCGAGCAAGGTAGAATAAATCACACAATCACACAAAATATATGCTCATTCAAATTGCATGATTCGTTACTCAAGTCTCAATAGACTCCTTGAATTTAACTTGTACTCAACAATGCAATCCACTCATAATCAACCAATGAAGCACATGTGAAACTAATTCTAAACTTATTCATGCAAGAGTGAGTTCAAAGCCCTTCTAATTAAGTTTAAGCATCCCAGAATGACATTAAATGGCTCTCAATTTGTTTTTTCTTTACATTGGCTCAAGCCTAAAACAATCAAGATTGTAATATGCCAACTAAGGTGCCTGAAATTTTAATTTTAGAGATTACTAAACTTGCACTTATTTTACCTAGGGGTGTTAGCTTTCACATATCACCGTGGAGAACTATACTCACTCTTTTCTCGTGAGTGGCCTAACTAATCACAGTAAGGTAGCTCTTTCCACCCCTAGCCATGCATAACATTACAAGTTTTTTTTTCTATTTCATGATATTCTCTAATCAGTACAATATTTTTTTTCTATCTACAGTTTTTTTTTTCAAACAGGCAAACAAATCATTTTTACCTTTCAGTATTACATTACAACCTATCAAGCAAGATACTGTCTAATTAATGTGGTCTATTGGAGTGACAACAAAAATAAAAGTTAAGTAATATAATTCTAAGCATGCATGACCTAATATAGACAGAAAAAGAACTTAATTGTGCATAAAAAGTAAGAAAAAGTTTTTAAAAGAGCCAAAAACCATGATCACTCATCTCAAACATCATTTCATACAAGAAAAAAACAACAAAAGAGTGTGTCATAAACTAGTCCTCATAACGAACCAAGAAAATATGAGCAAATATATAATTAAACACATAAATAGAATAACGCCTCAAATGCTCAAGGGCTCGAGCTAGAACACAGACATCCCTCACCCCTAACTTAAAATCTAATATTGCTCCCAATGTGATAAAGAATAGAAAATATGGGACAAACAGAAATCAGAAATCTTCCCTGAAATTTGGCATACTGGATAATGGTAATGTCTAGCTCATCTAAAATATAATTCTTTCCATCTTTTCATGGCCAACAAAAACCTAAATATCAAGAAAAATGGCAGAATTAAGCTAAATAAAAATAAAAATAAACAGAAAAGAAATCTGTACTAGAAAGCAATAAATAATGAAAATCCCGACTACTTCCAAGTAGCGCAATATTTTAAGATTGTTATACTCGATCCGACTCGGCTTCATCATTCATATCCATCACAAATTGTTGGGCTTCCATCTCCCACCCCCAACTTAGGAGGTTGGCCACTATCTTGCAAAAGATAAGTATTTGAACAAATAGGATTAGTGGTAGTGGGAGATTCAAAAACAAAACTTTTCAAAATTAGCATCATGCCTAAGAGTTATAGTCCCCTCAACTGTTGGGGTTGATGCCCTAAATCTCATGAGTCCTCTAGTTTCTAATTATATAATGTACAAATAATTTATTTATTTAATAAAATATGAGATGTTTTATTTATCATTTAATAGTATTAACCCACAAAACCAATAATCTAACATTCAAGGTTATCATCTGTAGCTTAAACATATATGTAAAGACATACAGGTGGATCATGTTTAAGTGATAACCTAAATGGTCTGTAGTAGATGGATAAGGTTTGATACCTTATCCTGGTGACACTACGAATACGATCTGTTTTGTAGATGTTACAATTGTTATAAAGTGCTATAAATGATCTGATCCGAATCACTCGCATAGAGACATGTGAGCGGGGGTATTCTATACAAAGGAGTTTGTATAACACCAGACCGTGAAATGACTAGTCTCATTATATAATGCTATTCATAATTGAGACTAACATTTCACCAAGATGACCATATGTGACATGACTTGAATCCTAAGTGAGTTGTGAACTCTTACCTATGAAGGCGGTCCTTTGATTTGTATGGGTGAGAGTGACCAGATTGCCAACTTAATAAGCCTACCATTTTGGGGATTCATCTTATTAGGGAGTTGGGAATACAGCTACACAAGACGGAATTCAACGTTTAGGAATTAGATAAATTGCTCCCTTAATGACTGATTTCGGGATTTGAACAATGTAACGCCACACCCTCTCTTGACCCAAGAGAGGTTTTGGTCATAGTTGGACTATAACGTATTGTTCATTAGAGGGATCAGTGGTAATGTAACTACATGAGCAAAATGGTAATTTTGGTCCAACTGTACTTACAAGCAATTTGTGAAGGGTCATTGCACTGTTGACTGGTTATATCCAATGGACATAGAAATATCTTTGTAATGCGAATAGTGTAGCTGTCAATGGATGTTGACCGGCAGTTAATGGATGTTGAATAATTTAATTAAAGCAGTTTAATTAACTATTTGAGTATCACTAGATCTTCAATCTACAGATATAAGGTCCTCTATGTAGCTCAACAGGGATTATTGGGAATTAATTTTGGATTAAATTGAATTGTTCAAATTAATTGAGGGAATTAACTATATGTAATATAATTAATTTAACTTAATTATATATGATATAATTAATATAATATATTTGATACATTATAATATAAAGTTTATCTGAGAAAAAATAAATATTTAAATATGATTCAAATATTAATAATATGAATTGGATTCATGCAATTAAATAACTTCTATTTATATTATATACCATGCATTAATGAATTGGATTAATGGATTCATGAATTGGATTACATTTATATTATATACCATGCATTAATGAGAGAATTAAAACTATAAGTTATATTGTATTTGATACAATATAAAACTATAAGTTATGTGTTATATATGATATAACATATAGTTATATATATAATAAGTTAGTTATTATATATATAATATATATTTATTTAAATTAAAATTAATTTATAATTTAATTTTAATTTTAAAATTAAAGGGAGGGAAATAGCTTTCCTCCCCTTAATTCTCTCTTGACCTACGTGGTGAATGGGAAAAATTGAATCCTATGATCTTCTTCTTCACAAAGGATTTCTAGTGGGTTTTTTTTAAAAAAAAAAAAAAAAAAAATCCAAAAAATCTCTCTCTCTCTTCCAAAATCTCAGAGCCCACACCTCTTGAGAAATTCTCATTCCAAGAGAATACAGAGGTAACTATTTGTGGTGGTGTCCTCACGGGTGTTGCTCTGTTCGTGATTGATCGTGATCGTCGTGGAAATGAGGTTTTACAAGAAGAAATTATTCTTCAAGGGTAAGTAAACCCTAGTTCTACCCCCCCCCCCCCCCCCCCCCAAGCATGCTGTAAAATTAATTGTTAATTGTATAATTTTGTTTTATAATTTTCATTTTGTATAAAACATTAATAATTTGGCTGATCCTGCTTCCACAATGGAATTTCTACGTTCCTTCGTTAATAACATTAATATTAGTCCTTGCAGTCTTTAAAAAGGGTCGAGCTAACAACACAAATAATTCAGAAGAAGAAGAATCAACGTTCATAATTATCACATAAAAATCAGAAGGGAAAGTTAGGCCATTGACTCTAAACAACATATCTTTAACCAAATCAATTGGTCTAAAATATCAGCAGGATATAGGATGTGTGACAGAAAATCAACAAACACAGAAGTAGGCATTATGTTTGTTGCAAACCCTAGATCTAACATGGCATGTTCAAATTTTCTAGTGTCTATCTCATAAGGTAGAAAATGTACCTCGGTCTTCCTGCTTAATAGGTAAATTACCTGAAAGGACTACCTCCTCTTGACCTTTTTCTCTTGCTTCTTTCCCTCTGAAGGTACCTCGACCTAAATTTTCTTGCCCTTTCCAATAGAGCTCTTGTTAGGAGAAATCTTAGCATAATGCCCCTCCTCATTGTGCACAACTCTCTTAGCAACAACAAACTTGCTAGGGAAATGAGCAACATAAACATAAGATGATAAATTCAAAGGTGAATAGAAACTTGTCTAATGTCTTCTTGGCGAGCTAATCATTTCTTCCTCAACATCTTTAGCACTCTCAACCTCAGTTGGCTCAATCTTTGGTTCAGAAACAGGCATCGGGGAGCTCTCAATGCAGCTAACAACAGAGATGGCACTAACATTACATACATTGAGATAGAATGGGAAGGAAGCTTCCCGTACTGAATGTCCAGCCTACTGACTGTGACAGCCAGTTGGGAGATTTGTATGACCATCCTCTGCATGTGAGTGGCAGAGGTCTGTTAGGACTACTTCTGACTCTATTTGATTTGCAAGGTGGACTCTGCCAAGCTTTTGACCATGTCCACCAAAGGCATACTCAAACTGCTCTGGCCATGGTTCCCCTAGGTGCCTTGATGCGTTCATAACATGTGATGAAATGAATATTAATTGTGACGCTGTAACGCACTATGTTATCTAATTAAACCCAAGTGCAAGTTCAACTAGAGTCCTGGTGAGTCCAGGATCGAACTCTAGGATTGTTTCATAAGTATACAATGAATTCTAAAGCTTTGATCTTGACGCAATTTATTACAAATCAGGTTGATTTTTTATATTACTTAAACGCTAAGTCATATGCGACAGGGGGTTTATACTTTGAATGAAATGGTATATGCGATGGTTGTGAAATGTGGATATGCAATGATAGGGTTGAGAAGAATATTCACTAACAATTTCTAAGTTAATATATAAATCATGCGTTCACGCGATGCACTCAAGATTAGAACTTACACTTCTCAGTGTACATGGCCACATTATCCTATCTCTATGATGCATGCGATAAGTGTGTAATGCAAAAGATGTTACTAATTTCTAAGGAACTTCTCTTCTTGTTTTATGAGTTCTAAATATCTAATTTTCTCAAATTGAGATATAATCTACTTAGGGTAATCTTTCGATTTATCCAAGTATTTCATCAAGCATACATAAAACAAGTAAAATGCATGATTTAGATATTACTTAGTTCATGTTAACTAGATGCTTCTCAACCCATGAAAGATTTAGCCGCTCATAATGAATAAAGAAAGTATGGATGAAAATTGAAATGAATATGTATTCATATTAAAGAAATGAGTCTTTGCAATGCTTAAACAATACAAATACACTTTAAGATAGAGAATAGGGAAAGGGAGTTAAGTCGTGGTGCACAATTTCTTATTTCTCTTGGCTTCCTTAATGACTGCTTCACTGTAAGTATTGAAAGATGGAGTTCCTCTTCTACTCCCACAAGAAACCGAAGCTCTCACTAAGGTTTTTGAATGGATGTAAGAGAAATGACTCCTTTGACAGAATTTTTACTCTTGATTTTTCTCTTAACAAGTTCACTTTTGCATGGCGATTTCATGGCTATTTATAGACAACAAGGGTAGCTTTTCTTCTCTTACTTATGATTGTGTTGATAAGATGCATTAAATTCCATACCTTGATGCGTCGCCTACTACGCGTTAGAAATTTGTTGGTTCTGCAGCAAAGCTTTCTTATCAACCACCAACTCAATCTTTGATTTGACCTTCATCGCCCAAGTGTCGGCCATGCCTCGGCCATGCCTCACCATCTGGAGTCATCAACTTGTCTAGCTATGTAATCATGTGTAAGCGTTGAAATTTTTCATTTGATCGCATCAGCAGTCATTCTGCACTTAAACAAAATGATTTTAGCTTTAAAATAGATAGATTAGGCATTGAGTGCATCGATCGCATGCTGTAATTATTTTTATGGATTTTCTTAGCAAATCATCACATTTTCAAAGCTTTTTCCTAGTTGTTTTAGATAATGGAGGCAAAATAACTTGTATTTCTACAAGTTATCATGCCTCAATGGTTGTAATTATATGTCCGTCCATTTTGTTGACTGCTAGCGTAACTTACCTCAGCTATAAGCTCCTGAGGCTACTGAGCATTTTCAAAACATACCTGCTTCACAAAAGTAGATAATTTAGCAATTTCAACTCTAAGTTCACTTACCTCTTGTGAAGATGTAGAAGACTAAGAGATGCAATCTTGCATTCCAAACTGTTGGCCATTTTCTGTCACGGTGGAGATGAGTGCCCTAGCCTTTAAAGGGGTCTTATTAACTAGGGCTCCTCCTATAGCTACATCAATGGTACTCTTATTATTAGAGACAAGTTTTTCATAGAGTACTGTATCATGAACATATCAGAGATCTGATGATGTGGAAAGCTGCCATATAGGCACTTGAAGCGCTTTTAATACTTGTATAGGGTCTCCCCTCCAAACTGGGTGATACCATAAATCTCTTTCTTGATCCTTATAGATTTTGAGGCAGGAAAGAATTTTTCTAAGAACTTCTTCTTCATCTCTGCCCAGGAGGCCACTGATCCAGCAGAAAGGTAATAAAGCCAATCTTTGACATCGTCCTTAAAGAAGAATGGAAAGGCTTTTAGATTCATCTACTCCTCTATAACGCCATGAGGTCTCATATCGTCACACACAATATGTGCTTCAAGTGCTTGTGCGGGTCCTTAGCTGCCAAATCATAGAAAATAAGTAATAAATGAATCAATCAAGACTTAAGCTCAAAGTTACCTGTCTTAAGATATGTGATGCATAGGGAGTGCTGGTCAACATTAGGGGCGGCAAGGTCCCTCAATGTATACTCATGCTCAAGCTGGGTCATCATCCCTTCTTCTTCTTCTGAATGCTCTTCTTCCAATGTGCCTTCTACACAGATTTATTCTTCTCTTACTTTTTGTTCTATGGCTTCTCTCCATCTCCTATCCTCTCTACCAAACTCGGAATTTCAATCTTGGGAGGAACGGGTCGTATAAAGAAATAGAAATCAAAGGACAAATAAAGAACTGAAAATCTTTAAAAGAGAAATTACTTGGCTTCCTGGTAATGAAGCCAATTTGGTCGAATAGATTTCATCGCCTAAATCTGGACCAAATAATCTACATCGTTTCCACTATAATTAATGTAGTAGTGTTAGCATGGTCGCACATAGGAAATATTTGAATTTCTCTACCAAAAAGTTTACAAAGCGAGGATAACCGATTGGGGGGGAAGGTTCGAGATTTGTTTTGATGTAAAGAAATTTAAATAGCATAAAATAAACAAAATTGAGATTTAATTCGAATACTTAAAACATCTAGCCTAGGCCCTTGAGTTGATTCTCCAAATTATAACTTGTTCATGGATTCATCAACTTATTCCTATATTGTCTAGCTTAGCCACCCCACCTAAAGAAGCTAGGTGAGAGTCTAAATGATCAAATTAACCAAATCAATAGATGTAATGCACCCTACTAATTTAGCTAGTCGCATTGAGATCAAAGAAATTACTAAGTTGAACATTTAATTGGAAAAGTCAAATCAAATATTCAGTTTAATTCTTCCCTAGGTTAATTAGGCAATGTTCGTTGAGATAGATTTACAACTTACGAGCTAATTTAACATATTGCTACGTTGAATTAACATGCAATTTAATATCACGTGTTGCAAATTAAACTGTAGCTATTGATTACACAACATAAGCAGAAATATAATCATTAATCATTCATAAACTGAGAAGAAATTGTCGACATATAGGAATTCACAGGAAACTAAATCAAAATCTCACAAATGTGCAATTACGGGGAAATCTATTCAATGACTAAGTTAGAAAACGTTACTTTTAGCCCATAATTGACATGATGGACATAAAGATAATGTTTTGATATATGAACAGACCCAAAGTTGAAGAAAATAGAGAAAAATCGTGGTTGAATCAGCTGGAATCGGAGATCCTCTTACCTAGCCGACAAAACAAACTATTTATAAATTATGGATGGCGTCGCGTTGCTAGTGTACAACGTCGTGTGCTTTGACGGGCGAATGTGCACGATAAGATTCGGATCATTGCAATGCTATGTGCCTTTCATGAATTTGGGGCATTCTTCCATTTCGGCATCAAGTAGGTGCCATAAAGCGTCATGGCGCCATGCAGCCAGGGGCAAAACTTGTAATTCTTCATTCTTCCTTCTCGGTTGATGCAATTTGACTCCATTTTAGCTCAATTCCATCACTAACGTTTGGTTCTATCCTTAATATGCTTAAAACCTACAAAATAGCCAAATAGACACATAAAATCCTATAACAATCCCGAATTAAGCGTGACAAGATAGCACATTTTCCGTGCTATCACGATGCCCTCTCCATTACCTCACGATAATCATAAAATAGATTCAAAAGCTCTTCATCTTTTAGTTATCTAGCTATTCCATCGATATTAAGAAACTTCCTAAGAAAAATCTACAATCCAAGAGGGAGATTGTCGATTAGTGGTGATCTAATCGTTCTTTTGAAGAAAAGCTTCAGTGTACTATCTTCCAAACACCTTAACACTCGCATTAGGGATTCGAAGAAAAATTGAAGTTCCTAAAATCTACAAAGTAGTGTTTTGATCATTCAGTTAAGGCTGATTTTATTAATAAGGATAAGTAATTATGAACTAAACCCTATATTTCATATTTAAAACAAAATTAAAGTGAAGTAAATGATGATTTGAAATTTAAAAAATAAGAACAAAAAGTAAAAAAAAAAAAAAAAACATGATGTATCCTTATATTTCATGTTTAAAACAAAATTATAATAAAGAAAATGTTAAAAACAATTTTGAAGAAGTGTATGATTTAGTTAGATTAACATAAAATAGTATAATATAGATATAAAAAGTCAGATTTAGAAAAGTAATATAATATCAAAATATAAGTTTGGAGAATTTTCAAATTAAGAAAAGAAATTTATGCCAAAATATTCACTTAAAAAGCGGAACTTAATTCACGTTGAATATCTAAAAAGAAATAGATAGAACACAATTTATGAATTTGATAAATTAATTACAGTATGATTAATGAAGCTATTGGATTAATTACAGTGCAATCAAAGAAACTGTTAAGGACGTCTTCGAATTAACAAAAAAATAAATTCAAGTGTGTTTCATGTATTTTTCTATTATTCTAATAGAGACTGAATTATGAATTTGATAAAGTATTACATTATAATTAATGAAGTTACTAGATTAATTATAGTGCAACTAAAAAAGTTGATGAAGGTATTTTAAGATTAACATAAAAGGGATTCACGTACAATTCATACATTTTGTTTTGAATTCAAAATAATTTCGTATTTTTTTAATTTTCAAAATGAAAGTGTAATTAATGTTATATAACTCAATTTCCCAATTTTGATACGACATCTAAAACCTTATAAAGAGAATAAAAATGTCTTTTAACCGTTAAATGGCATTCATGTTAGCTGAAACTATAGGAACAACTACAATGAGAAAAACATCTCTCTCTTTCTCTATCTTTCCTTGGTTAAATTATAAAGTTTTAAGGTTAAACTTTTAAGATTTTTGTCCATTTAATCCATAAATTTTAGAAGTATTTAATAATAGATCTTTAAACCTTTAATTTTTTTTAATAGATCCTTGAAACAATTGAAATTCTTAAAAATTAATTGATGTATTAGATAAAAGTTTGAATTTTATATTGAATGATATCATAAGTTTTAAATGGTGTGAATTTAAGAAAATGTCAAAGTTTAGGGACTAAATTTATAGATCAAAACACTCAAAGTTAGTGACTAAACTTATACTTTAATCTTTTTTTTTTTCGTTCGAAAATGTTTGATGAAACATGCATTCATAAATTTGAGAAGGGCTAAAATATCATTTTGGTTCATATACTTTGAAGTTTGTTTATTTTCATTCATGTACTTTTATTGTCAAGTTGTAGTCCATGTACTTATAATAAATCTTAAATTTAGTCTCTTAAAATTAATTTTTATCAAAGTTTGCTATATAATAATGATAATTTTCATGTAAGGAAATAAGAATATGGATATATATTTTTTCAAAATTTATATCTAAAAGACTAAGATAACAAAAAAAAAAAAAAAAAAGTTAAAACTACAATAAACAAATGGTAGGTATCAAATTTTATGTTTATAAGAACTAAAATTTAGATATTTAAAAATACAGAAATTATAATCCGACAAACTTTATAATACGGATATTTGAACCCTCTTTAAAAAAAAAAAAAAATTGAGAAATCTTTTCGGACAAAAAAATGTTGAAAATAGGAACATAAACATATTAATGACTTACACGATATGTGTAGAAATTTCATTTACTAATTACTTCCAACAATATAAATATTTTATGGGGATTTTCACTATTTTCTTGAAATATTCAACCAACATAGAATTTATCGATCCAAATATATTTTCTTTCTTTAGTTAAACATATAGGTGTGAAAGGATAGAAATATATGAACCTTAATTAAAGATATTAAATATATAATTTAACGAGATAAGTTATACTTTTATTGATTAAATAGTTTGCAAAATTGAGAAGTCATTTTTTTCTTAATTTTTTATGATTAATTTTAATAGAACCATTGTTCTATATATATATATCATAAATAATAATTCAATTTATAAAAATAACTAAAAGAAAGAGTACAATTTATAGATTTTACAAATTTAAACACAACCTGAAGTCATAATTAATTTTTAACAGTGCAATTTCAAACATAGACAAAATACAGAAGTATATGTTAAGCATAATAATTTTATTTAAAAAAAAAAAAAAAAAAAAAAGCACAGGCAAACATTGGGAATAGATAAGCTTCATATGCATTTGTCTTCCACTAGATCTAACAATGTTTTATTCAAAAGGGTTTTTTAATATTTAATCTAATACTTTGTTTATGTGTTGAAGTTTTAGAAGAATTAAGACTTTTGGAGGAATCTCTATTATTTATAACATACTAAGGTCTTGGTCTTGCCTTTCTTTCTTTATTTAATATGTACTTTATTTTTATTTGCTAGTTTTATATAAAATAATTGTATTATGTGAGTCATAAACAGCATCCATTTTGGGATGACTCATTATTAACATTGCATTCAATTGGGATCTTTTTATTATATATATATAGTTTTTTTAATTACAATATGTGCCATATTGCTGAAGGGCTTGGATTTTCCCAAGAAACTTTTTGAATGTTTTAATTGAATTGAAATTTTGAAATTGTGTGGAGTTTTTATAAGTATTATATTGTATATTTCATGTTGTAGGAGAGTGACACCTTCTGAAATAAATTTAAAGATTCTCTATATTTTTTATGATTAATAGTTTTATAAGTATAGGAAATTATTTAGAATTCGATTTGATAGTAATTTTATATATTTTCTAACAAAATGTACCTTTTTTTTAATTAAACTTTTATTTACTCTATAATATATAATCTATTTTCGAAAATTTCCCTTAGAATGTTGCCATTTTTTTATAGTTAGAAGTGGTTATATTTTTTTAAAAAAATGATATTATAAAAAAACAAATATATTGTTAGAGAATTAAGAAATAGTTGACAACTCAATGTTTGCAAAAGACAATCAGTGCATATAACTTGATTGGTTAAGACATTATACATCTTTTTCTTGACTTTCAGGGTTTAAATTCTCATTCCATTTTATTGAACTGAAAAAAAGTTGAATAAGAAAATGATATATTTTCATTATTACAATGTAAATACAATATCGTTTCTCAAGATTACAAGATTATAGATAATAAAAAGAAATTTGAATAAAAAACTAAAGAAGATAATCATATAAGAATAGAATTCAAAAGATAAATCTAATCATAATCTTCAAAAACCAAACGTATATATATTAAGTTTTCTTGAAACAAAAGTTGATGGGTGTATGACATTCTCATTTGCATAGAAATACACTCAAACCACTATATTGATGTTTAAATGGCCAAGTACATACAATTCAAAATATAGACCAAACCACGATCTTTTAAAGTTTTAGCATGTTTACAACTACTTTAGCAATCAATAATTTATAACATGCATTGTGTAAACTAATAGTGGATCAACCATTGCTCACGGTGTTTAGTCTTTGTGACTTTGGAATAAGGATAATAGTTGTTGGATTCAAAACCATCTGGGAGCACTCTCGAGGCATAGAATAGTTTTGGTATGAAAGAGTTGGAAAACCATCGGAATCAGGTGTCTTAGTTGAGTGTATTTGCTCTAGATCTATTGAAGACTTCAATTGGAGTGAAGGACAACCCAAGTGTTTCTCGTCGGTTTTTTAATACAACAAATGTGGAGGTATGAAAATTTAAACTTCAAATCTCTCTCAATGAAAAAAATATATGTCAAATATTGTAGAACTATACTTATGTTGGTTAATTCATTATTATCTTTACTATAGAGCGATCCACATGTCATTGAACTACATTATGATCATATTCCCTAGAATAGCTAAATTAGTTTGAGTGAAAAACATAAGTTGTGGAGGGAGCTTCTCATCATATTACTAGGAGACAAACAAATAGAAGAGGAAGAAGAAAAAAAACTAATGTGAAATAGATTCTCCTTTAGATATATGATCACATTCCCTATAATAGCTACTATTATGATCATAATCTTAAAAAAGTTACACATAATTAAATTAAATTTCTTAAACCAAACATATTAATGGATCATGATTATCCATTAATTCTCATTCACGTATAAGATGTAAATTCTTCAAGTTAATACATTTTATTAGGGGTTGAATAATAATCCAATGAAAGAAGAAACTAAAGTAGAAACCCTCATTAAATTTCACATTCCTAAAGAAATTCAAAAGATAAAACTTAACAATAAAGTTACATCTACAATTAAATTATTTTTAACCAGACATACACTGACTTAATGATTAAGTTGGTGTATTCTATTCTACTTAAAAATGTTATATTATTCATTACTAAGAGTAACATCTTAAAAAGAGAGACGCTCATTTAAAATTAAATTCATACTGTAAAAAAAAAATAAAAAATAAAAATACATACCTCCTAAATTATAACATTTATTACATATATACTAAATTTCTTGAACAAAACACAAATCCACTCATCTTCATTAACACATCAACCCCAAATCCTCCAAACTATGAACATTGTATTACTAAAAAAGGGGAAATGAAAAGAGAGTAGAGGTGGCAATCATGTGAATTTTAAAAACTCCCTCAAAGCCAAAAAGAGATTATTTTTATTAAAAAAAAATTAAAGAAATAAATAAATAAAAGAGTTATGTTAAGGAGAAGAATCATTTGCTCTATATGGGCTACAATATTAAACAATATCAAAAGAAGAAAAAGCAAATGGCCAAAAAGAAAGAAGAAAAAAAAAATTGTTTGAAAGAGAGAGTTTTTGTAAATAAATTATGAGTAGTGGTGGTAGGCTTTGGACAACAAGAACACATCCCAGATTTTGAGGCCAAGCACGTGACCAACAGAATCATCTTTAACAAAAATATATTTCTATTTTTATTCCAAAAGAAAAAAAAAAAAAAAAAAAAAAAAACAATTTTACCATAATTTAATATATGAGTTTGAAAGTCCATTATGAGCCCATAATCTCTTTTATTCTTTATTTTTATTTTAATTAAGGTGTCTTATATATCTTATCTTATCTATAGGCTTATCATTTTAATTTTAATTTTAATTTTATTTCTATACTTTTAAAGATTTCAATTTTTGTCAAAAGGGTAATGAAATCTTATACTAAAATTATTTATGACTTCATCGAAGAGATAAATTATATGATTGGATCTTTTGTTTAAATTATGCGAATTTCAATTGGATTTTAAGCCAATAATGTGAAAAAAAAATGTAAAGGACGAGTTGGACTCAAATATACTTTAAACTGCAACCAAGATATATATAATACTCTTGTTTGATATATATAATATTCTTAGTTTTTTTTTCTTTCTTTTTTTTTCTTTTTCTTCAACCCCTTTCAATATTTTTTTTTCATTCATGTGCGTCCTAAAATTATTTTCAAGGAATCACTCAAAATAGGTTTACTCTAAGCCAAGCATACCTAATTTTAAAAAATTGTATGATTGAGCAATCGTGAAGATGTATCTTGTTTGTATAAGTATATATAGTAGCTATCAATTTTCTTAACCTTTTATTAAATATATTTTCATATTATCAAGATTCCTCTCATTTAAGTGTGATTTTTGACCTTCGGTTCATTCATGTACCTCTCTTAAACCTGAGCATTACATAGAGAAAACAAGTTTCTAATATATATATATATAATGTTAAAATTAAGTATTAAAGAACAAGAAGCATTAAATCGCATACCTTACATATATCTTAGAAAAAAAAAATTAAAAGCATTCACCATGGCTAAGAATAATGGAATATAATGGTATAAATTGAGTGAGCATAAAAACAAACACAAGACAATGAGCCATGGACAAGAGTTAGTGAGTTTAGTTGGTCGGAAGAAAAACAATTCACCAATAAATATTTGAATATATGATATTATATAATGTATGCATGCTCATTTGTTTATCTATGTCAAAAACAATATTAAAAAGAAAATCAAATTAAAGAAAAGGCTTGTATATACTCATCTAAATTGTCCACGTCCATATTATATTGATATTTTTATTATATTTTATTAAATATTTATGATATAAAGAAAATATTGAAATGAAATTTATAAGCATAAGAATAATGTTAAAGAAAATGGTGATATGCATGAGAAAATGTAGAATTATGATGTTTTTAATAATGAAGGTTTAAAAAATGGACACGAGTGTTGGATTAGTTAATTACATTTTTTAAAAAAAAAAAAATTAATTTGATTCAAGGATATAAGAAGAAGCGGGAACAAAAAAAAAATAAAAGAAATAAAAAAGGAAAAAAGAAAAGAAAGTCAAAACGGCGCAGTTTGAGGGACCCTCCCCTCAAAATCAGGTTTTGTGATGTTGGAAAGGGCTTTCCCTGCAGAATCTTCAAGTTCTTTTCTGCCTATTTGCTCTTTACACACTCATCTTTTTTTCTTTTTATTATTATTATGATCCTTTTTCTTGTTTTTTTTTTTTTATTAGCTTAGATTATGAATACAAATACACAATACGGATACGACAATTCGTCAATTTCTAAAAAAAACAAAAATATGGATGCGTCTAAAGATGTGTCATTTATATATATATATATATATATATATATATATATATATGACATATATATGTGTGTGTGCGCGCGCACGCGTGTATATTTCTAAAAAATGAGGATACTGATACGTTGAAAATACATTTTATTTTTATTTAAAAAAAATCTAGGATATAGATAAATTTAGCATACAAGTTAATAACAATAGCACAAATAGAATACAAACACTAAAATACAATACAAAAAAAAAAAAAAAAAAACATCTAAGATGTTGAAGTACAATAGTTAATACAAATGCAATAGAAAAGTGACTCATATTGCAAAAAAGAAGAAGAAGATTAAAGGGAGAAGTATGAAGATAAACAAAGAACTTCTTCATTGAATTGTTGAAGATATTCAAATGATTTATATTTTGGTCAACATTGTAAGGACTCAAATGTAAATATAGAGATTAGATGATTTTAGTCTAGGGTTTGGTCCGTTATTTATTTTTTTTTCCTTTTAGTTTTGGACTCAAGTAGTGAGCTTTTTAAATAGGTTGCCTAGTTTTAGAATGGAAAAGATTAGATGAGTTGCTTGTCTTTTTTCTTTAAAAACAATATGCGTAGAAATAGATACATCAAATCATGTGTCAGATATGTATTTGGGAAATACCTAGAAGTATCGGTCTCCGATATGTGTCTGATACGAATTCTTTGCCTTGTATGAAGTATATGTGCTTCATAGAGCTTAGGTTTTATGACCTTAATTTATAATAATTAGGTTCAAAATCACTTTTATCCTTCAACTTTCATAAAAGTTCATAAAAGTAATAATTTAGTCCCTAAACTTTGATTTATAGCGATTTAGTCCCTGTACTTTCAATTTTATAACAATTTAGTCCATGAACTTTAGTAGTAACAATTTAGTCCTTATACTTTAAAATTTGTAACGATTTAGTTTCTATCATAGAAATTAGTGTGGAAGTTTAATGAATTTTTTTGCATAAATTAGCCGATAAACAAATTAGAGATTCAATATTTTTATATAATACAATTCTACATCATCAAATAATAAAGCTTGACATCTAATTTTGATGGATTTTTTCACATTAGGGACTAAATTGTTACAAATTTGAAAGTACAATGATCAAATTGTTATATACTGAAGTTCAAGGACTTAATTGTTACGACATTGGAAATATAGGGACTAAATCGTTACAAACCAAAGTAAGAGAACTAAATTGTTACCTGCATAAAAATTTAGGAACCAAAAGTAGTTTTTAACCTAATTTTTAATATAAACAACAACGTGTATTATGTAATCTGTTGATTATTCTTTATACGTGATATATATAAATACAAAAGTAGAAGCAAAATACAAAAGTGAAAATTTATTTACAGCCAACCAAATGGTTACCTTTTCCAAATTTAAAATGGATTATCAAAGAATTATATAAAGAAATCTGTATATATATATATATATAAAGCAATAATATGTGATTTTTCTATTTCTCACATTAAAAAGAGAATCTAACCTTTAATAAGTGATGTATTTTTCACTCCCTAAATGTTGTTTTGATAGTTCAAAAAATGTGAATTTTAGGAATTTAACTCCAACCAAGTAATATATATTCTATAAAAAAAAAATTAAAAAAATATATCATATATATATATATATATACACTACAGATAAAATGCTTCAAAAGAATAATCTTTTTCTCTTCATTTTACTCTTTTCTCTGTTTCATCTACATACTATAGTTCTGTTTTATTTCTTTATCTTATTTTTGGTCTATTACATTAAATCTAAATTTAAGTGGAAAAGAAAAAAAATACACGGTGTTTCATAAAATAAACTGTAGTTTGTTTATTTTCTTAGTTTCCTTAAATGTAAATAAATATTTATTAAATAAATTAATTAAATAGAAATTAAAATGGATTGTTTTCAAATAAAAGATTGGAAAATTCTTATAAATAAAAAAATCCCAAAAATATTTATACTTTACACCAAAAAGTTCTAAAAGTGTTTGTATTTTTTAAACTTTTTACTATAAAGTGTATATATTTTTAATTTTGTTTATATTTAAAAAATCCCCTAAAAGAAAATGAGCCAACTTATTTACAAATATACCAAAATTTCACTATCTATCTAATAGATCGCGATAGACATCGAAAAGTGTCAATGATAGATTTTAGTGATAGATTTCTATCACAGTCTATCATTGATAGGCAACGATATTTTGCTATATTTTAAAATATTTTTAATAATTTGACCATTTAAAATAATTACTCAATTAAAATTGGAAAGAAAAAAAGCATGGTGTTCCATGGAATATATTTTTGTTCGTCTTTTTTTAAGTTTCCTTAAAGCTAAATAAATATTCAAAATAAAGAATGAAATAAAATGCTGCAGAGGATAAGCATTATATTATCATTTTATGACTAAAACAATGACAATCATTTTAATTTTATAACAATGGACCATCAATAATGGAGAGAATGAAATATGTTATATTTTGTAATTATTTTATTTTTAAAATATAATATTATCTGCAAAAATTCAAATCTTCCCAACCCACCTATCATCTACTAAAAAAAAATATAACACTATCTACATTAATACTTTAATAATAGAAATTATCTTTGAGTTTTGTAGCTTATAATTTAATTTTGTCTGTTGCTCATCTATTAATTATAATTTATCTATCAAATAATTGTTTTCAATATTTAAATTTATATTTAACTATATATATATATATTAGTGTATATATATATATATACTAATTTGAAATTTTATCTCGATAGACAAAAAATGGTTTACTTTTGGGTTTATGAAACTAATTTTAACCAAGAATTCATAATACCAATTATTTGATATTTTCAATATAGTCGTATTCTTATGTATTTTTCTTCTTTTTCTTTTTCTTTTTCTTTTTTTAACATTTGTACTATATTGCGTATTGTCTCTCCAAGAAAATAATTTTTAAAAATAAAATTTAAAATTTAAAAACTATATATATAAGTCCAACATATGAAGGTAGAAAGTTTGAACTTTTGAATCGTGGTCGATGATATATGCCTATGTTAGTCGAGTTATACTCAAATTGACACTAACAAATATCTTTTTAAAATCATGTTTATTAATAAACATGCACTAAAAAGGATTTTTTTTTCCCCTTTTTAGCATAATTGGAGATAGACGGATTCGGATCACGAACTTCGTGATTTCTAACACACTTGGATGTCAATTGAGCTATGATTGATTTGGTAAAAAAGATTGTATTATTAAATCATATTATCTATGATCACATACATTCATGCATATATACATATATATCGTCGAATAACAAAATACGAATCATAAATGATTTTTCTGCATGACGTAACCACATATCTTGAAAATCTTGGGCCTACGAGCCCAAACCTTGTGCTGATGTCTAAAAAAAGCAGCCCATTTTAAAGACTACGGCCCATAAGAAAAGGCTGCCGGACTTAAAAATGGGCTGAGAATGTCAAACAATGTCTTCCACGCCGTAGTGGGCTTCAGTTGGCCCATTTAACATTTTTCCTTCTTGACGTTCATATCGTTACAGCGAGATCATATATTAACATGGAAATATTTTTTTTTTTTTTTTAAATCGAACCTGAACTTGAGATAAATAGTTTAGTTTTTATGTCTCATATTGGTATATGAAAAACGTTTTGAGAAAAAAAAAAAACAGAAAATTATATGATTTAAATATTTTTAACTAATTTATACCTTTCTTTCCGTTTAGTATTTGAGTTAATATTGTATTTAGTTCATGAGAATTTAACTTTATTGTCTAGTCAATCACGCGAAAAATTGACTAGCTGCATTTTATATATAAAGTGATGTGGTATCTGACCTTTTTTTGGTACATTAATAATAATAGAGAAATTGACTTATTTTATAATAATATCATTTTTGTTCCTTAAGCTTTTTCAATTTATTTTATATTAACTTCTCTTGATTCTCAGATTTTTCTTATGGTTTGGAACGTTTGATCCGTAGTTTTGATAAGTTTGGAATATGTTATATATGAATTAATTAGTCATATATATATTATATATTATTATGGATAGATTTATCGAGATAGGCCGAGACCAAGAGTTTGGAGATGTACAAGGCCTAGGGATAGAGATAGAGGCTCGAGTTGGTAAACTAAGGATGATGGAAATTGTGTGACCAATAGCCACTTGTGATTTTAGGAGGCTAATTCGAGTGGATTGGTTGGAACCCATGGTGAGCTTAGAGATAGCTATGAAGTGTTAGGATTGATGTCCTAAATCTCGTAGGGTTCTGTAATTTATAATTGTATTGTACAAGTATTTTATTTATTTAATAAAATATGAGATATTTTATTGGACATTTAGTATCATTAAACCCACAAACCAATAAACTAACATCCAAGGTTATTATCTATAGCTTAAACATGTATGTAAAGACATACGGATTGATCATATTTAAATGATAACCTAAATGGCCTGTAACAGATGAATAAGGTTGAATACCTTATCTTGGTGACACTACGAATACGACCCACTTTGTAGATGTTACAATTGTTGTAAATTGTTACGAACGATCTTATCTTGATAATTCATGTGGAGACATGTGAGCGAGGGTATACTATACAAGGAGTTTGTATAAGATCGGACCACGAAATGACTAGTCTCATTATATAACGTTGTTCATAATAAAGACTTACATTTCACCAGAATGACCATAGGTGACATGATCTGAATCTAAGTGAGTTGTGAAGTCCTGCATATGAAAGCGGTCATTTGATTTGTATTGGTGAAAGTGGCCAGATAGCCGATTTAATAAGCCTACTAATTTGGGGATTCGTCTGATTGGGGAGCTGGGAACACAGCTACGGATGGAATTCACTCCTTCCCCAATGTTGGGGTAAGTAGATAAAGTGCTCCCTTAAGGGCTGATTACGAGGCTTAAACAATGTGGCGTCACATCCTCTTTTGGCTCAAGAGGGGTTTGATCATAGTTGGACTATGACTTATTGTTCGTTAGATGAATCAGTGGTATTTAATGAGTTAGGTGTAACTACAGAAGCAAAATGGTAATTTTGATCTAGTTATACTTATGAACAATTTGTGTAGGGTCATATCACTGTTGACTGCTTATATTCAATGGATACAGAAACATATCTGTAGTGAGAAGAGTGCAACTGTCGATTTTTAGTAGAGTGCTCGACACTTAATGGATGTTGAATAATTAATTAAACTGAATAATTAATTAAACTGAATGATTTAATTAAAGGAGATTAACTAATTATTTAAGTATCATTAGAACTTCAAGCTACAGATCTATGAGGTCCCCTTTGTAGCTCAACAGGGATTTAATAAGAATTAATTTGGATTAATTTGAATTATTCAAATTATTTGAGGGAATTAATTATATGTGATATAATTAATTTTATTTAATTATATATGATATAATTACTATAATATATATGATATATTATATATAAAGTTTATTTGATAGGAAATAAATATTTGAATATGATTTAAATATTAATTATATGAATTTGATTCATATAATTAGATTTATATTAAATGAGATTTATATTAAATATCATTGATGATAGAAATAAAACTATAGATTATATTGTATGTGATACAATATTAAATCATGGGTTATATGTTTTATATCATGTAACGTTATATATATATAGTTTTATTTAAATTAAAATTAGTTTATTTTTTATTTTAATTATAATTTTGAATTTAAGGAAGAAAGATAACTTCATTCCCCTTAACTCTCTCAACGGGTGTGATTGGTTGGAGTTTTTCTAGGAGATCTAAAGAGAGGTGAAGATTTGCTCTTAGAAAAGTTCTTTTTAAAAAAATGAAAAAAGAAAAAGAACAACTCCCAAGAATTCCTTCCTGTTCCTCTCAATCTCTTTTTCTCTCCAAAAATCACAGAGCTCACAAACTCCTATGATTCTCATCCCAAGAATACAGAGGAAATTTTTCGAGGTGGTAGCCATTTGGAGATCGATTTGTTCGTGATTGTATTGGAGAAGGAATCACGTGAAAAAAAAATATTCTTCAAAGCTCTAACTCGATTATTTCCTAATAATTGTTGTACTTCACAAGTCACATTAATTTCTTGACCGGCAGTATCTCGACCTTTCACTATCAAAGGTAAAGGTTTCTAAACCCTAATTTCTCTTTTTCTCTTTTTGATGGCATGTTGTATTGTGATTTGCATATTATGTAAAATTTGTATGATTTTGTGAAAATAAAATTGGGACGATCTCCACATTTCTGCCCAGAGCCTTCATAGGTAGATCCACAAGAGCTTAAAAAATCCATGAGAAAGATGAGATTGGGCTCAGATGACCCATGAAGGAATCTAGAAGCATCTAATAGGACCTATAGGAAGGCTTAAAAGTTGCTCAGAGGATTCCAGTGGAAGCCTATTGGAAGTGATACATAACGAACAATCCATAAAAGAGTTAAGTTGAGCATATTAGACATTTGCAGCCATTTTCAATGGTGGAATTGTAATTGCCCGAAGTGTAACGACACGACAATTTCATGAATTAAGGTTTCACTATGAATCCCGATGTCGTTGCATAATACCAATTCTATATAAGTAATCAGAATCACTCATCAAAGGTATACCAGAAATACTCCATACTACTCTCTACTATTAGTGTTCATCTCAACCCCTAATTAACTTAAAGGTTAGAGTGTCAACGGCTTCACTACTATTCAGTTCCTCCTTAAGTAAGGCACTTAGACTATTTTCTTTCAAAATACAAATCTATGGTTGATTTTTTTTTTTTTTTTTTTTTTTTTTTTGGCATCAACCTATGTTATAAGGGTTCTTTTTTTCTTCTAGTATGTTTTCATGAATGGCTTGTTTTCTGGCTATTAGTTCTTACAAATTCATGAGTTTGTAAATAGCAAATTTTTGAGTTACACAACCATATCAAGTTTTACAAGTCAAAGACACACCATTTTAGCTTTCGTTATTATTTATACATCGGTATAAATGAATAAGGAAGAAAAGGGAAAGACAAAACTTCAGAAGGAAGCATGTCTCACGTGCCAAAGCATTATCTTTCAATTACCAAACACGTGACATTGTAGTTCTTTCATTAAAGCTTTCTTCTGCTCCCACCGTAGCCTTTTTTGGTTGCTTGGAATTTATATTAAAAAAAACATTTCTCATTTTTTAAAATAAAATTGTATTTACATAACAATTCAATTATGATGGCTCCATTATAAATTGTGAAAACACATTTACATAATCAATTTTTATTATTTAATAATAATTATTTTTAAAATATTAAATTTAAGAATTATTAAAAATAAATAAAACTGAAGAGCTAACTTTCAATGGTTTGAAAGTAGACCTAAAACAAAAACAAGTCTTTGAACCATTTTCATCACCTAATGATATAATATCTACCATCTTAAGTAAAATTTGAATTATATCCTCACTCTGGGAATTATGAACTTAATTTTGAGTTTTCATATCTTTAATCATTGGTTCTTTTTACTAATCTTATTGGCTATAACTTTTAAATGCATAATATGGGTATGAAAGAAGAGTGAATTAAGGGAGAAAAGAGCATTATGGGAAGTTGGATGAAATATTTGATAAATATAGCATATCCACACATTGAGAGTTTAGGCCCCACAAAGCACATGCTATAATAAAATTGCTGGTAGATCACAAACAATTTGGGAGGCCATAATAATGAGTATATGAACAAACCAACTGTAACCAAAACTTAACATTTCCCACTAAGTAAAAAGAGAAGAAAAATAAATACAAAAGGACAATAAATCTGACAAAAACAATAACAACATCACTACTTTCCTTTTTAACTTTTATAATCTTCTTTAAGCTGTCTCTCATGGACTCAAAAAGGGGGAAAAAAAAAAAAAACAATTACAAAACCCAGAGTAAATGTAAAACATAGTGTTGTAATGAGTAATGACCAACAATATTGTATCACAAAACGACTGTGGTAGAGATGGAAAGATGGGTTAACTTGATGGTAAACAAAAACAGACCCAAAAAAAAGAAGAAAAACAACAAGGACAACGCTTCTGCACCTGCCCCTAATATGGCATTTTCTTTTCAGCTGAAGCAGGCCGAGGTTGAGCAACCAACAGATTGAACACAACAATGGTGGAAGGAATGAAGGTTTTAAAAACAAGTTTGAAAGGAAAAAAAATGTGTACTTTGTTAAATGGCTATTATAAATGAAGGGACAAGGGAGATATGATGGAAATCAAACAGGAAGAGGAAAGGCTTTTAACATTTGATGTTTGAAGTTAAAATGGAGGACACGTGGACAAGTCTTAGCAGGGATGGCCTCGGCGGCAAGGGAGCGAACCTGCAGAAGAAGTGATGGATCCAACCATGGAAGCAGATTTGGCTCCTAAGCTGGAGGCTCTGGCATAGCTTGCTGAAGCTCCAGCACCTGATGGAGTGAAATAAGCACCATTCAGCAACATATCTCCTTCTGATCTCCAATTCCAACCCTTCCATTCGCTCTCTGGCGTTTCGACTCGCTTTGTCACCTGCATCGTATTGTATCAACCTGATTCATCAACTAATTTCGGAATCTAAATCTGAGCATAAAATGAGTTTGGGAAGAATGTACCTCTTTGGCAAAGGGGTTGGTTGGAGCTGCATATCTGTTGCCTTGACTATTGATGGTGGGGTTTGCACTCCCACCAATGGCATACATCTCCCAGTGAGTGTAGTCATTGTTCACCACATGGAAATAGCCATGCCTACATCTATACATTATTGAAATTTATTAGAGGTGAAATCTCAGTTAACAAGACAAGCTCAACACAATTCAAACCATTGATACCCATTGATATTTACCTTGGCATTCTTTGAATGAGTCCCTCTCCAAAATGGTTATAAGCAATGGTGACTTGCATTTGCTTGTCCTTTGTGTAGGAATCACTATGGCCTAGAAGCATCACCTGTTACCATATATAATATGAAATTTTATAAGATAAATTTGTCTTTTCAACTTGATTTCATACAAGAAAATGCAATTAAAAAAAAAAACCTCATTGTGGTGAGTGAAGTGATTGTTGGAGATTGTGATTGCAGTTGAGCCCATGACAGCATCAACGAGTCCGTCAGCACAATTAGAGAGTGAATTGTGATCAATCCATATATGGCTTGATCCAAAGATGGAAATGGCATCTCCATCAGCCATGGTTCTCCACCCAAAATGAGTTGTTGAGCTTCTCACCATGGCATTCCCTGTGGGCTTGCAATCATGGATGTGAAGACCATGGATAATGATGTTAGTCACAAACTGGATTGTGATACAAGCGCCATTGGCAATGTGTACATTTACCCCTCGAGCATCAATTGTCTTAAAACTGTTCATGATAAGTTCCTGTTTCAATTGAATCACCATGTCCCTTTTGAACACAATCCAAAGAGGTTTCTCTTGAATGACAGCATGACGAAGAGTCCCTGGCTTTGGGTTCACCGGATCGTGGTCACTCGAATCAGTGACAACATAGAAACGACCATCACGTCCACCAATAGCATTCCGACCAAACCCGATGCCACATTCTGCAAGACGCTTACGGTTACGGTGCCAGTTGGAGTCACAACGCCAGCAGTCATCAATGGGATTGCCTGTTCCACAGGAGAAGTATCCCAACTTCCTCCTTTCAGTGCTATTACGGATACTCCTGATATATCATAAAGGACCTTCATATGAACTCTCTCCTTGAAATTGTAGTGCATACACAGTATACAAGTACAAATCTCGAGAAAAAGAACAGGAATTTGTCGGGAACCTAATGACAGGGGAGTCCAGTAGTGCTAATTTTTCATCCCAACGGCTACAAGAAAATGCCATATTACACAAACAGAACAAGACAAAACCATGCTGGCATTTTGACCACACTCTTCCATTGTAACGTCTAGAAATACCCATCCTATGAATTTAGGATACAGACAAAAACAAAGCCTATATCCGCAATGAGCTCTATTTCATAAAATCCAATTGGACCCAAATTTCACAAAAGTAATATCTCTAATGATGACTTCCTTAAACAAGATTTAAGCACGTAATGATAACCCAGATTGAAAAAAAAAAAATCATAAATTTGAGTATAGAATCAAGAAAGAAAAAGACCCACATCTCAACAGAGGCAGCAATCTCGTCAGGATTATCCACAGCATGTTCATTGTTGAGTTCTTGCTCCACATCATCATTCTTCACCCTAAAAACAGAATCACCCAATTAAGTGACAAACCCATCTAGATCTTTTCTTTTGATTCTATCTTAACTAATCAATCATATTAGAACTGTTCGAACTTAAATAAGTAAAAACTGAAAAGGTTTCTGAGTATAAGCAGCGCGTGAAATGTCAGAGGGCGCGTGAGGAAAGAAAACGAAATAAAGAAGTTAATGGCTCGACGATCAAGGTGGGTGCGGAAGAGATCTCTCACGCACCTTACCGTACTGTCGTTCTGTCACAAAGAAGAAAACCGTTTTAAAAAAGCGCTTTTCTTTAGAGAGAGAATTTAAGAGGCGAAACGATTGGTCGGCAGGAGAGGAAGAAAAATGAAAAACGAACATCCAAACAATTAAAAAGAAAAAAGAAATTGTCCTTTTATTCTTGGGGGTGAGATGACTGATATACCCTGGAATTTTATCGAGCAATTTGGGGAAATCAAGAGGAGTCTGTTGGGGGTAATTACGGAAATAAACTCGCAGCGTTGTGGTGTTTATTTCACTGCAGCGAAGGAATTCGAGGAGGGGGGTAACTGTTAACGGAACAAACGGTCCAGATCAAGGATCCGGATCTCAATGGTTGAGATCGTTAGCTACAGTTGGATCATCATACCACACGGATCATAGGAGAATCCAACGGTTGTGATTAGCAAGATGGGTTAAATGCACGGCCGAGATTGTTTCTTTCGGTACAGATTTTCGCCTCTTTTTATTTACTCGAGTTAATGAAATAAACACTGACCTAGTCGCCATTAATGAGTTGCTAGAGCTCTGAAACTCCGTCGCTAACACAGTCCTGTTAAAGAAAAAAGGAGGAATAAAAAACATATCCACCACAGTTCGTTTTGAATTCAGAGATTCTCTTGTTATTCCTCATTTGTTTTCCTATGTTGGACTGAAGAACGCTTTTTAAAGCACCAGAGCGGTAGTTTTTACTTCTCTATTTCATTTCTATATTGCTACATTGATCCAAAATCATATGAAAAAACACTAAATCAAACATCCACAATTCCACATTGAGCATTCAAGATTCCCCAAATTGAAAAGAATTCGGTGCCATACGAAGCTTGCATTTACTACTCGTAACCAGAAATTCACACAATGTCGCGCTAGAATTAATTACCAACTAAAACAAAATTGGTAGAAGGGGGAAAAAAAAGCGTACCTAATTTCAGAGGTCTTTTCTTTGCGAACCAGAGCGATTGTTACGAAGAACACCAATGCAAGGGCAAAGAGAGACAGAGAAGGCCATTTGCTAAGTGCCGCCATTACTGATATCTCTCTCTCTCTCGTCAAAACTCTCAAGAAAAACCAGAGCGAACAAGAGAGAGAGAGAGACTATGAAGAAGAAGAAATATAGAGAGAAAAAAGGAAAAGGAAGAAGAAGAAGAACTGAGGAAAACGAGCAGTGGTGATGTCAGTGAAAGCTTTGGACAAAACGGACCTTTTATAGAGCAAACCACCAACGGAAAAGAAATGGAAGATAAAAATGAAGATAACAAATCCCAAACATTCGTTCAACCGACGTTAACGCCGTCAACTAACTTCAACGTTATATATAATATATACATTAATATACAAACATACATGTGTGTGTTACAATACCATCTGAATCCTTTTTCTCAGTAAATATACATATATATATATATTACTCATGTACTTTCAATTTCAATCCATCTTAAATTTAGCCTCAATTGCTAATTTATTATTATTCATGGGGTATGTTTTTCTAAAAATAATTATTATTAAGTAAAAATCATTTTTATTTAACTAATTTGGATAAAAATTAAATTGAAGGGTTGAAGTTAAAATTTACTGAGACTAAATGGACTAAAAATTGAATTTTTTTAAAAATTAAAGAAAAATTGTTTTAGATGAAAAAATTGTTGAAAATATTTTAAATATAGCAAAATGTCACCATCTATAAATTATAGACACTAATAGACATATATCATTATCTATGAACATCTATCAATAGCAGATGATATATATCTATTAGTATCTATCAATGTCTACTATTAATAAACAATGATATTTTATTATATTGATAAATATTTTAATTCATTTATTTATATTTGAAACCAGTCTACAATTAAATTGTATTTTATTTATATGATATATATATATATATATATATATATATATATATATATATATATTATATATATGTTAGTCTGAGTCTAGTCTCCCATGTGTCATGTTCGTCTTTTATCTATTCTGTAAAATTATTATATGTATGTTAAATTAAATAAATGCGAGTGAAATTGGGAGAGATTTGACCCTTTTTTTTTCGTTTAATAAAATTGCATGAGAAATAGTTAAAATAAAAATCTTTAATTACAAATTTGGTCAACAGATGTCTAATTTGCCTTTGTAATTTTGTTTTTAAAAATTAGTCTTTCAACTTTTTAACCACGTTTGTATTTTACAATATATCTAATAAAATTTTAAATTCTGAACTTTTTGTTTAATATTTTTTCTGCTCGTTTAAAAAATACACTTTGCAAAATTCTTTTAAAATAATAAAAAAGAAAAACACATGTGATTGGTTGATCAGTCAAATGTTGACCACAATAACAATAGAATTACTTATCAAATAAAAATTTAAATGGTTTATTATAAAACTTTTAATCAATAAAGATCTAATGAACATAATTTGAAATTTTAATTTTACATAAAAAATATAGAGAGAGAAAGATTAATGGAAAACTAAGCTTATAATTTAACCGAAAAGTAAAATTTCAATATTGAAAAAAAAAGAAGAAGAAGAAGAAGAAGAGGAAGAGTAAAATTTCATACTAATTTAACCCTCTTTTTACTTCAGCTATATAATTCACTCCTTATAGGAAGATATTGGAATAAATTAGTCTTTTCCAAATGGTAATATGGAATTCAAAGTTCTTTTTTACTTTTTAATTATCTATTCTTTTTCTTGTTTTGAGTTTTTGACGCTTTACGAGTCCCTCTATTCAGTTTTCCAAGTTTTCACCAACCTACCTTAACGGAAAATAACCAATTCATTATTTACCGTGACTGTAATATACAAGTTACGTCCAACACTTTTAACTTTCGGTTATCTACATTTATATTCCTAAATTTTGTAGATGTTTTAATTAAAATATTAACTATTAGGTATATCTATTTAGATTATTTATTAGTGATTTGTATTATTTTCACACGATTATATCTAAATTCAGTTCAAAATTACTTAAATAAAATTATTCTTCTTCAAAAGTTTCACGAAATTAGCAACAAAAACAAATTAATGGAATTGTTTCAAAAGAAGTAGAGAAAAATTGGAAGAAGATGAACCAATGAATAATTGTTCAAATTTAGTGAAAACTAACTCTTTCCTATTTGATTGTCATATTTTCCTCTTTTTATTTCACATTCATTCTTGCATCTAACAATATTTTACACATGTATAAACATTATGCAATAACAATTTCAAAATAAAAAGAAGGTCAAATTGACTCACTCAAAAAAGTTTATAATTTAAATTGATGCAATTATTAACTTGAGAATTTAATTGATACAACCAATATTTAAGATGTCAATGTTGAATGAAATTTTAATATCTCAATTTTATGAAAATATAGATAATATATCGTTTGATGTTTATGGAAAAAAAATGTTAAAAGAAAAAAATCAAAACATATATCTAAATTAATAGATAAAGCTGTACGTTGTTTAAATTACAGTTTTATTGCTATTTTCTTAATATTTTATCAAATTTGTATCGTATAATGAGTATATCTCAATTGATATAGTATTTATACTATCAACCTTAAAATCAAAGATATTTAAATCTCAAACTTATGGATATGTGACAATGTTGATGAAAATAAGGAATTTCTTAGTTTAGATTGATGAAAGAGAATAAGATTGAATTAAAATTTAGTTCATTAATTAGCTATCATTCTAAATGAATTATTAATAACTCAAACATATTATATTATTAAAATAATATAAATAAAATTGCGAAAAAGACAAACTTAAACCGTCAAATTATCAGTTTTTATTTTGAAAACCTACTTGATTTCGAGCTTCAATTTACTGAATATTTTTAAATTTGTTGAATTATTTATTTATTTGATAATCCAATTATCCACTTAACTTCAAAGTTTACATTAAAAATCTGTATATTAGTTATTTGATTTTTTAAAATTTGAGGTAGATTTGATTGCTCACCTTTAATTCAAGAAAAAATTTGCAATAATGGTCTAGTGACTAGAATAATATATATATATATATATTAATTTTGATATAGATAGATTTATTTAGCTATTTAACTTGAAATATTAATTTGAACTAATAGTTTTAAGTTTAGAATATTTTTAGCTGGTGCCACGTCGGACGGGAGGTAATTGAAGACGTGGAATAGAAGGTACGGAATAAGGTCGCCGGAGACCGATGTCACGGTTTTCAGCTGATTTTGCGGTCAGTAAATATATATATATATATATATATATATATATATATATATATATATAATAAAGTAATTTAATTGTTGATTAAATTTGGGGGTTGCTTGAACGTGTGAATCACAGTCACAGGCACCAATCACGCCTCTTGATTGGCCACTCAGCTTGGTGGGTGTCCAACATTTGCTTACAGCCTGTTAACTTAACTTATCCTTTTTCCCTTTTTTATTTTGTTTTTTCTTTTTTGTTTTCTTCTATGTTCATTCTAAAATTCAATTCAATTCTAAATTTCATGTTCCCAAAATCTGGCTATGATACTGGAAACGGTGAGTGTTTTTTAAGCTTAATCATTCATTTAAATCCCTACTAATGTTTAAATTAAAGTTTAATATTAAAACTTTCGAAGTTGGTTGTTGAAAAGTCCCTAAACTTTTAGTTTTTTGTTTAATAAGTTTTTGACATATTTAAATATTTTAAAAAATAATTGATATTATGAATATAAAATTAGTTTTGTTTATATGAATCCCTAATCTTAATTTTGATGTTAAGTAGGTCAATAATTTAGGCCTCCATTTGATAACAATTTGGCTTTTGAATTATAGTTATTGAAAATTAAACCTATAAACATTACTACAACTTTCAAATTTCTTCATTTATTATCTACTTTTTATTAATTATTTAAAAAAACCAAGTCATGTTTTGAAAACTAAAAAAACATTTAAAATTTTGTTTTTATTTTTAGAATTAGAATAAGAATTCAACCATTATACTTAAGAAATATGTAAATCATGATAAATAATTGGGAGGAATTATACTTAATTTTCAAAAACAAAAAACAAAAAACAAAAAACGAAAAACGAAATGATTATTGAATGAGGTTTTAATTGACACCACTGAAATTTTCTGGATCTATTGAAAAGAAAATTGAATGTTTATAAATATTTTTTTAAAAAAATTTATGAATGAAATGAACAAACACTACAGTTTAAGGATTTTTTCCAACATGTTTTTTAATGTTCAAAAATTAAATAGATGCTGATACAAATGGTCCACTTTCACATTTTATTATTTTGAATGCTTCTAGACTTTTACATTTTTTATTATTTTAAATGCTTTTAAACTTTCACATTTTTATTATTTTAGATGCTTCTAAACTTTCACATTTATTTCAATGCCCCATTTTATATTTTTACGAGTTTTATTTTAGGCTAAGAATTTTGCCCGAACAATATTTTAAAGTTTGATTTCTTATAATTATTAAACGGTTTAATTATGTTTAAAATAAAATTTTGTGAAAGTTTAAAAGAAAAACGTAAGAATTGAATTTCAAACATGAGTGTAAATTCAAAAGCTTAGATTGATAGGTTAATGTGATATTATAAATTATTTATTCACCTTAATGTTTAACTTTAAATTAAAAAATTTTGAGATTTGGATGTATCAATTCTCTTCTGGACTCAAAGAGTTATCCATAAAAGATGATCTGAAAATGGCACTTTGAAGCGTAATAAAGAATACTTTCTTCTAAAAAAAACTTTACAATCTTATGTAGTGTTATACTTTACCGTGCTATGAACTTAAGTTGATAGAGTGCAATGTTTTTCAATATTTTCTTCATATTTTTAATAATACGATCTAAATGAAGTAAACCAAATAACTTTTAAAAAGTTACGATAGTATTTAAATATATTTTCCTAATTTGGTAAAACCTACTTTTTTAGTTTTCAAGTTTTGAAGAAAATATGTGTTTGGTTTTTGGGTTTTCAGAACATATATTTTATTTTGTGAATTTTATAGAATGCGTGCATTTGGTTCCTGAATATTCAAAATATATCTTTTTTCGTCTTCAAATTTTTTAGAATAGATTTAAAGTTTCCTATCATTTTCATTATTATTATTTTAAATAATTATATGGTATTTCAAATTAGAAAAATGTTTTAAATGTTATTGTTATAAAGGAGATAATTTTTTAAATTATTTTTTTAATTCAAATTATTTTGAACCTTTTAAATCTATTTGTAAAAGGTTACATCTGAAAAGTTAAAAATCATGAACTGAATACACATGTTCTTAAAAACACAATAACGGGACCATTTGGGGGCATCAATTAGAAATTGGTTGAGTAGATTATTATAGCTCACTCCACGATTAGGGCACCAAATATAATAGTGGTGTGTAACGTTATTTATAACCTACTTGTAAATACTATTTCAAAATCTTATTTGCTACATTATTTACTATTTTTCACATCATCTCTTTTTTTTGGTACAGTGTTAACTATTTCATATCCAAACAAAAATAGTTTATACCTCAAGCATTAACTATTATAACACAGACTAAAATAGTCTGCATCTCAAATATTAACAATTATAACTCACTGACTATAATAACCAATTCAGTACATCAAACGATTCCAATATGACTAAAAAATGTACATTATAAAAACTCAAGAACTAAATGTACGTATCTTTCTATCAAAATTCGAGGGCCAAAAGGGTAATTTTTTATTTTCATTCACTCTTTGGATAGCCTCATTTGCAACTTTCCAAATATTTTGAGATGTCAAATCTTGCAAAAAAAAAAAAAAAAAAAAACATGTTAATACAATTCTTCTTATAGAACAAATCTAATCAAAGAGTTCAAAAGTTTGAGACAAGAATGGATGAAAATGACATTCTTAATTAACTATTCTATTTTCGTCATGCTCTCTATTTATTAGTATCTAATTCTCCTCTTCTATCATACCTTTACAAGGATCGACGTAGATTTTTTTTTTTTTTTTTTTTTGTGATCTTTTTATGAAATTACAAATAATAATAATAATACATTAATTTCCAAAAGCGCATCTTAAAGTTATTCGATAGTAAAATTAAAAATTTTAGAGAAGTACAAGCCATGTAATAGAAATCATAGATAGTACAAGAATGAACAAAAATCTAGTTATATTAAATTGTTACATATCAATTAAAATTTTAAAATACTATTTCATATGTGTACTTAAAGTTTTATTCTATTTTTTCCTTACACATTTTAATTTCAAATTTCGTTTCCACTTTCAATAAAATCTTAAATACACTATATCGAATATATTTCAAAGTTAATAGAGAATATCCTAACATGTGTTTTTTTCCTCTACTTTTAAGAATTTAGGTTAAAATGTAAATATGATCATATAGTTTGGAGAAAGTTAAAATCTAATATTTATGGTTTATAATTAGAATTTAATTTTCGTTTAGATACTATTTAGGAAGTTTTATCGAATTATAATGACTAAATTCTAATTTTTAAAATTATATGGATTAAATTTTATCTTTCTTCAACTTAAAAGGTCAAATTTGTAATTTAATTAAAATTTATTAGAAGTATATAATCTAAATTTGGAATTTTAGACTAAAATAAAAACAGTATAAAATACTTAACCTTACAAAATAATTGTTCACGTGGTCAGTTTTTTGGTACATACGACATTTAATTTAATATTATTTCATTTTTATTTTACCTTTAAACTAAATTCATGGGTTGTTTTTCTCCAATAAAGAAAAAAGAAAATTCTCATATTTGGTTGTCATGCAAATTATTTTCAACTTCCCACAGGAATCTTTTATGTTTTTTTTCTCGGAACATTTAGGTATTATTTGGTAGTCATTTGATTTTTGGTTTTGTATTTTTAAAAATTAAGTCTATAGATACTATTTCTACTTTCAAATTTCGTCATTTATTATCTTCTTTTTACTAATAATTTAAAAAATCAAGCCAAATTTTGAAAGTTAAAAAAAAAAACAACTTTTAAAGGTTTGTTTTGTTTTTGGAATTTAACTAAAAATTCAACCAATTTTACGTAACAAAATGTAGATCATTATAAGAAAATGGGAAAAATTCTGTTTTATTTTTAAAAACTAATAAAAAAATATTATAAAACCGGCCTTAATTATTTATTTTTCTATATAATTAAACAAAGAGTTAACGTTGCATGTAATCTCCGTGAGAAGATTTATGTGATATTTTTCAATCGCTCTAAAACATAAAATAAAATATTATAAATAAAATATACAAATTAGGTCAATTCGAATTATAATAAGTAATCTTTAATGTTCTAGTTCGATTATTTCAGCATATTTCAGTGCAATTAATTTCAAACTAAATTATTAGGAATTCAAATGAAATTGATTTGGTAATAACATTAAAAATATTTCTTTCTCAGTTTTTGTTTTTCTTTCTTTTTATTATAGACAGTTTTAATTTGAAAAATGATTTTTTTCATGACTAAAACTTTAAATAATAGAGAAATTAGTTGAGTTCCATTATAATTGTTTTGTCCATTAGCTAATCTTTATTTATATATGTATTTGGCATTTTAATGAATAGATTTTGACAATTGCAAATAGTAATCATTGTCTATGTGTGATCAATGGCTAATTAAGGGCACATATATTGTTTGATTAAACTTGTAGTTGTGGATAAGATAAGATGAGAACAATTTTAATTTTGGAAAAGTTAGCCAAGATTTTAATAAGATTTTGAAATTTAGATACTATTTTGAATATGTATTCAAAACATGAATTATTATTATTTAAAACAATTAAAAATAAAATAATGGTTAAATGAATGTTAAATTATGGTTGTTTTGTAAAGTGAGCGTAGATTTGGATTGACTTTTTAAGTTTTTAAAAGCGTAACTCTTTTTCACATTTGAAATACTTTTTCTAATATTTAGAAAGTCAATTTAAATGAGACTCTAAATTTTATCAACCATCTCTAGTGTCTAATAAAGGGTGATTTTTAAAAATAGAAAAATAAAGAAAACTATTAACACAAAATAACAAAAAAATAATTTTCTTTGATAGAGGCTGATAGAATCTATTACTGTTTATAAGTGATAAAAACGGATAGATATCTATCATTGACAGATGCTGATAGAATTCTATCAGTATTTTTTTTTTACTATTTTTATAAATAGTTTGACATTTTTTACATCTATAAAAATTTTCCTAAAAACAATACTTTTCAAGAAGAACTAAAAGTTGGGGAAAATAGTTGGCGAGCTTTAATTCCTCCCAGGAAAAAAAAAAAGTTATTCGTTCCTTTTAGGCACAATTTCATCCGAGAAGATTTTACATTTAAAAATATTTAATATTATTTTATGGACTATTTTTAAATATAGAAAAATGAATTAAAATATTTATAAATATAATAAAATTTTAGTGTGTATCTACAAAATATTATGATAGACTAGTACTATCTGCATCATGATAAACTATTACAAACATAATTTTGATATTTATTTGTTATGAATGTTTAAAACACAGTTTTGTAATGAAATTGTGAGGGAACAATTACAAAATTTAAAAATTAAATAATTATTAAACGAGATATTATTTTTTGGTTTTGAGTATTTTTTTAAACAAATTATGCTTATAAGCAGTTTTACGTATGATTTTTTTTCTTTTTTTTTTTTAAAAAAAATGTTGAACCCCATGTAGAAGTAGGTGTTCATACCTTTGTCATTTTTAGTCGAACTTATAGTGCCCAGCTTAACCAGTTGAGTGTACTCGACCTCTAATATCATTTTAAAGAACCTACTAGATCGAATCCCACATTATTATACATATTCGTCACGTTATGAATAAGCTAAGCAATAAACAACCAATTCCAAAATAACTATCCTTAAAAAATTCAAGACTCAAAACGTAATTCAAACAAACCAAATAATAATAATAATAAAAATAATAAAAATAAATAAAAAGCCACTTGTAGTCCATGAGCCTTCCTAAAATTAGTAACAATTCAGTCATTCTACTTCCAATTTTGTAATAATTTAAGATCTTAAACTTTAGCATGTAACAATTTTGTTCATGTACTTTAAAATTTGTAATGATTTAGTTGTTATCATGAAAATTATTTGAAAGAAGAGCTATCTAACACATAAAGTAATGTGTCATAGTGAATGATACAACAATTTCAAAGGCAATTAGTAAAATGCTGAGATACGCAATAAGAAACATAACACAATGTTTGATGACCCAATTTGGTGTAATATCAACCTACGTCTGGGGGACAATGTACACGGGAAAGATAATTTCACTAATATGAAATCAAGTAATTATAATGTTGTATTATCAGTAAATAAATGACGATTACAGTGACACATATATAACCTAACTTAAAGCCAAGTCATTTAAACTTCTCTGTCTCAATGAAACTTAGGTTTTCCCTAAGTATGAGAATATTAGTGAATGATCACTAAGGCTCCCCTAAACGTGAGACTCCATCTCAATGAGACTTAGGCTCTCCCTTATCTGTGAGACTCCCTCTCAACTTTTATCTTTTTTAAACTTCAAATGAATGTCATTTCATTTGGATGACTTAGACTTCCCTAAGTGTGAGAATCTCTTCTCTAGCTTAGCATAGAATGAATCAACAAAATCAAGAGACCAACTCAAGATCTACAACAAACGATCACTCCACAGTAACGAGGATTGACACCACAAAGAACTTCGCTCCACATAGCCTCATGAAATGACATAAAGATGTTCCAATGTTCTAACCCTAATATTACAACAAGACGACCATATATATGCCAGACAAATACAAAGAATAAAATTGAATCTCTGCTTTCCCATCATTGAAAGGAAATAATCCTAAATGAATAAGACAACCAGAATTTTCTAGATAATGAAAAAAATATTTTGCTAGATTATCAAATCGGTGACATTCCAACCGATAATTCAAAGGACAAACTAAACGACATCTCATAAGGCAACGATCACAGAAACCGAAAAATAATAGCCAATATCAAATCTCTAATATTATTGTTAAGAGTTATTAAAATTTCTTACCTTATGTAGGCCAATAAACTAATTATCACGGGTCAAATATGTTTATAAGTTATAAAGTTTAAATCCTTAAATTAAATAACAAAAATTGACATTTAATTTGAAAGACTTTTTTATAACAAAAACTAACTCGTTACCTCAAATAAAAAATGATATATATATATTTTTGATAATGTTCCCATGCAACAACCAAGTGCCTCCAATCATAACAATATTCTCACGCCTCCCTTGTAAACTCCATTAACCAACTATATTTCTCTTTACCTTTATTTACAATTTTACCCTCATCATCCTCTACAAAAAGCTCCACCCAACATCATCATCCGCTACATTTCTCGGACCATTTGATTGCCCCGGGTCCCACCTCCCAACATTTTCTCCGTTGACTTTTTTCGCTCCCAAAGGAGATCTACAATGCGTCATCTAATCGGACGGCCCAGTTTCAAGCTCACGTATGCCGTAGCTGCAGCAGATTGTGGCCTCCGTTTTCAATCTACTTTTTTTTTTAACTGTCTCTCGACGTTCATTGGTTGGGCTACTTGAAGCGGGCCCCACAGAAAAACTGTCAATCAATTTTATTTATTATTATTTTTTGTTTTTTTAATTGCCTTGATGCAGAAGCAACGGGAGATCGATTGGAGAATGTTGAGGACAGATAATATTGAGATGTCTATTTCTCAACATCAATTTCCCCCCAAGAAAATTTCATTTTATTATTATTATTAGGAAGACAAACGTTCCGAGAAAATTTACGCTCATATCAACTAATATTATTTATAATAAGTCGTGTGGATTCAGACATTTGTTTGTCAATGTAAGCAAATTCCTTTATAAGAATGAGGATGGAAGTTCTGCTAAAACAATCTTTCTATTCAATAGTTTATATTAGCTTAAATTTCAATTCTAATTTGATAAAATTTTATAAATAGTCCATTCTTATAGATACGTGAAAATTTGTAGGCAAGAGTCGGGTGTTTTTTAGCTATATTTGTTTATTGATATTTTTATTTGGTGATGAATCGAGTTTTTTTTTTTTTTTTTTTTAAAAAACATCTTATTAAGTCACATATCTTTTAAAACACAAATTTAAAAGTTTAATGATTTGTTAAATATAAAATTTGAAGTCAAAATGAGCATAGTTCAAGTGACATAGTATTCTATATAATTTATATAGCTCTTACTATAAAAATAGTTCAAAATACACTTTGGAAATATTTTAAAAGCTATTTTGACTGGTTGTCAAACAGATAATTTTTTTTTCCAAAATGACTTATTTTTAAAATTAAACACTTGAAAAATTAAATTAAGCACACCCTTAAATAGTTTTACTAAACACTTTATTTAAAATTCACAATAAAGTCACAACCTATCAAAATACTTTAAAGATGAAAATGATAATTTAGCCTTTTATATTTCGTAATCTTTATTTTTCAATAATTTAACAAAATTTTATAAACATTTAAATAGTGTTTAATGATGGACTTGTCAATAGTATAGTATAGTTTGGCTACATAAGGTAATTTAAAAACATTTTGAATAAGTAGAAAAACTAAGCAAAGATGTTGTTAATTAAGAAACATAATTAATTTCAGAAAAAAACATTTTTATTACCTAATTCCTTCATTTTCCCCCTTATAAGACATTAATTATATGCTAAATGATCTATTTTTTCACTTTTTGTCAGTGCCTTACCATCTTTAAGTTATTCAAGGTGACAATGTGTTTTTTAAGTTATTAAAGAAAAAGTGATAATTTCTTTCAATGCATTATTATTTCAAAGCCACATAATTAAAGAATATATATATAATAATAATGTAACATGAACTTATCCTACCAAATTATCATCTCCTCCAATCCATCTGAATTCACTTCCACCATTTCAACAAATACCCTCTCAAGTTTCAACTCCAAACTTACCAAAGTTAAATACCTCGCAATAATTATTCAATTTGATTATCACTCTCGTAACTCTTTATATACTTAGAATTATATTTCTAAAATCTTTTTCTCTAAATGTACAATTATCGTTGGTTAACTATATTTTACCTACTAACTATCTTCCATAACTTCTCCAACAATACGTTTCAAGAGAAAGTTGTTCAACATGATTGTCCTTAATAATCATCGTATTTTGTATACTCCAAATGACTATTCGATATAGACTCAAACTATACCATTAAAATCCGCTCAAATTATTTTCTTTCGAGAGATCATATTTTTTTTAGTATGATAATTATGAGAATGAGAGAAAATGCATGTCAATTATCATTTAGTTAAGCTCACTTTGGGTTCGAGAGGATTAAAAAAAAGAAAAAAAAAAGAAAAGAGTAAAAGATGCATTATGTAGGGCAAAGTTTAGTTACCGAAATTTTGGCGGGTGTGTGAGTCTAAATTTCCATCACTTCACAAGTTTCTTTTGCCGGAAAAAAAGTGAAAAAAAAAAAAAGGAAAAATTACTCAACCATTACTTTTTACTTCCCTTTGACCAAAAGCCAAACACTTATGTCCTTGACAAGTTTCCTTTAAATTATTGGACCACCGTGGGCCACCGTTGGCCGCCGTGAAGCTTCGCCGGAGCTAATTATCAAAATAATAATAATAATAAATAAATAAATAAATAAATAAAAATTAAAACTCACTCTCTCAATTAACCCATCATTTAATATATACAATCAATTCTAATTCAAGTCAAACTCATCTCTCTTTGTTCAACAATTTGATTGGAACAAGCTTTCTTTAATTTCAAGCCAAAAAGTAACACTAAAGTTTTGGGGTATCACATTTGTTATAATGTTTCATTTTAACCTAGTTGAATAAAGAAATTCAAACTCTTCCAAAAGATATATTGAATTTTACTCCCTCCATATGAAAATTGCACTTTTTTTTCACCTCCCAATTCAACTATATCTTCAATTTTTAATTTCTACTTTGAACTTGTTCAATGTACTTTATGATCATTAGGGTTAGGTTTACATTTCATTTTTAACCCTAACCTCGTATCATTAATTTTAGTTTTTAAACTCGAAGATAAAAAATAATAATTTCAACTCTCTACATTATTTTATCGTTAAATTTTTAAATGAAGGATCACATGACTTTTAAAATATGTGTATGATCGTGTTGGTGCAACTATGTATTGGAATCACATAGGTTAATTGAAATGAGTATTGCATGGTCCATCGGCATGGGTAGGGACTGAAATTAAAAATTTTCTAAAAGTTAAAAGAGATATTTTGAAAAAAAAAATACCTCAATATTATTAAGCCTCAATAGGTAGAAAATTATACCGGTTAAGAGATATTTTGAAAGTTAGATGCCAAAATAGATCAATAAAGGACGTATTTATTGGGAGTGATTTTGAAACGGATAAAAATCTTGTCATGTTTAAAATTAATTCAAAAACATATTTTTTTAATCATTCAAAAATCGATTTAATATTTGGTTTTACACTTCTAATCACACTTTTTATATCACCACAAATGATTTAAGACAAATTTTGTGATTTTAACCAACCTAAAATTACCTTCAAATTTATAGTTAAGATATATATATTTTGTAAGATGGCATGTGAGATATGTAAATATACATGTTGTTATAGTTGTAAGAAGCAATCTTGATTTTTGTAATTTTTTTTCCTTTTAGGTTGGATATATAAATCTTGTTATGAATTAAAAAATAATGCTACTTATTGTCTGTTTGATACAAACATTTGGTAACATTTAGAGCAAGTTTTAGTTATGTACTCATGGTTTGGTTAGAAAATTGAGTTAGGTATTAAATATTATAGCAAGTTTTGAATTTATTTTTTAAGCATGTTTGTCTCTCACTCCCTACCAAACACTTTTAAGAGAAATAATGCCTTGTAAGTTGTACCAAAAGGAAATATATATTTACTTTGTGTGTATTTTCATAATACATCATTTTACTCATAAAATAATCTAATCATATGTTATATTTTAAACATTTCCTTTTCCATTTTAGAGAAAATTATTACTTAACCTCTCTAGCTTCAAAGACATGAAAAGGCAAAAACATGAAGAAATAATTCGTATGTTGCAATAGACAAGTACTTTTAAGTTTTATCATATAAGAGAACTAAAAAAAAAAAACCATTTAAGTTTTAAGTTTTATATGTGCTCGTACTATCAACTTCGATGTCAAAAGTTCGATTCCCCTACCCCACACTTTAATTACAATACCTTTCGGAAAAAGATAAAATCAATTGCCAACAAGAGCGTAACTCAACTGGTATAGTATTCATACTATCGACCTCGAGGTTTGAGGTTCGATTCTCCTGCTTCACACTTTAATTACAATACCTTTCAAAAAAAAAAAAATAGTTTTTATAGTTGTCTCAAATGCAGTTTTTACATCTATCTCAGATAAGTCGGATTTCCTGCAGAATATTTTTCTTTCCTAATCTGGAATTTATATACGGAATATTTTTATTTCCTAATTTGTGAAATCTCAGTAGAAGTATATTGATCGATATTTTTCTTTTTCATGGGATCTTATTTTGACAAAAAGAAAAATATTTTTTTTAGATTTTTTTTACTCATTTGGTCTCGCTTTTAAAAGAAGAATTCTGGCTCTCATTTAGGGTTGTTGCTCTTGTTATTTGAGCAAGACGATTTTTATTTTGTGCCCGAATTGTGCAACATTGTATTTTTGCTCTTTGCTCACTATATTCTGCTGTGAGAGTTCTTCATCTGTTGAGTGCAACATGTTGAAGATAATCACAGTCTTAGGGGAAATCTAAGCCATCACTGTCGAGAAGGAATTCTCATGGTCTTAGGGGAGCCTAAGCCTAACTACGAAGAAGGAGTTCTTCATCTTAGGGGATTCTAAGATTCATCAATGAAGGGAGTTCACTGACTTGAAGGAAAGATAACAACATTGAGAGTAGTCTTACACATTGTCGGAAGCCGAAGTGTTCAATACTAATATTATCAAACTTAAGTGAGCCTAAGTGCATTTGAGAGGGAGTTTCACATCTAGGGAGAGCCTATGTGATTAGTGAGTTGAGCACTACGTGAGTCACTATAGTAATCGTGTATTACAGACAAGTATTACATCGTAAACTGGTTAACATTTTAATATTAATGGATCGCCTTTCTCGGACACACTACCTCCAGATGTAGGTGGATTTTATAGGATCGGGTTTCCAACTTTTGTGTATCTTTATCTGCTTATTTGTTGTTGTTATCTGGTTGTTATAGTTGTTGTTTATGCTTTTTGCTTAACATTTGTAATTCGAGTGATAAGTCAACCTAACGTGTTTTCACATGTAATTTTAATGGTTCATTTTATTTTATTTTAGTTGATTTACTTTCGATTAGTATTAAAATCAACCTTTTGAACTGAACTTCATTAAAATATATGAATTAAAATTAAATTTTTTTGAGATAAGTTAACTAAAATGATATTTTAATCCTATAAGTTTTACTTATACCCAAGTTAAAGAGTTATGTAGGTTTTTTCATAAACCAGGTACCTCTAGGCTTTTCAAATCATTTTCTCACGAGCTAAATATCTAAGAAAGAAAACTTGAGTATCGTTTGGGTTGCACTCATCTTTATACAACGTTCAAATTACACATCAACGAAACGTTATCACGTGATAGTTTTTTTTCTTGAAAAAGATTCTTCAAATTTTTTTTAGGGTGTATTAGAAAGGATTACATGTGATTAAGTGCAGACCCAATATTTAATAGGTTACAAAAATACTTTTTTCCTTCAAACTTTCATGAACATAGCAATTCAATCTGAAGTTTGATCCTTCAATACTTTCCAACCCATGAAAGAACAGTCCATGTACTTGGAAAATTATGTCAATTGTAATTTTTCCATGTACTTGGAAAATTATGTCAATTGTAATTTTTAGCTTAATTTTTAATTTTGAGTCTAATAGAACAAAAGTTTATAACGTTGATGTCGTTAAAAATGTTTGCCTTAATTTTACAAAAATACATATGAAAATATCGATAAAATTTTGACATCAACGAATAATTTGAAAAAGAATTATAAAAACAAATTTATTCAAACTAGTAGACTAACATTCTATGCTTTTTGAAACAATCAACATGCTTATAATTTATAATATATACATTTTGTTATTTATTTTATTTTATTTTTATGTTTCATGGGTAAACAAAGTAACGAAAATTTTAATTCATTATCCATACCGACGTCGAAACCATAAATATCTAAAAATATCGATGAAAATTTAATATCATAAGTAAAACCATAAAACTTAAAAAATTTAAAAGTTTAAAAGTTTAAAGATTAAGATTATGATATAAAGTTGTGTGACTATACCTCAATATCAAAGATCAAATTTTGGAATTTAACAATTTTGTTAACTCTTATTTCTTTTTTATTTTTTTTTAAGCATGTAAAAAACGCTTATTAAAAGGAAATTAAAAAGCAAAAAAGTATTTCTGAAATTATTGTAGAAGCCACAAGCTAAATACACACTTCCGAGTAACGGAACGTTCATATCGTTGTCCGAACCGTTAGCTAAAATCCAAATTATACGATGTTTTCGTGAGAGAATGATCACGTGGCATCAAGTGGGTCCCACTGTAGCAACGGAATTAATCTAACGGAAACAATATTCTTGTTTTCTTTCGCTGATAATTATAAATAATATTTTGATTTAACGTTTCTTAATCTCCATATTTAGTTGCGATAAAAATACATGCGATAAAAATAGATTGATTTAAAAATCATTGATTTGATATTAACTAAGCTTATCTTCCATCTCATTAAAAAGGAAAAAACAAACAAACTAAGCTTATCTTCTATCTCATAAAAAAAAGGGCTTATCTTCATTCTAAGAAAATAGTTGGTCTACTCTACTCAACCATTTCAATTTATTAATTTAATTTGAGTTAACTATTTTTTAACAATATGTGAAGGGGTAGGATCGAACCCCAGATTTCAAAATTAATAGTATACGTACATGTCAGTTGAGTTATGTTCATATTTGTTTGTTTTAAGTTAACTTAGGCATAGATCATGAACCAATCTCTTGATTGTTAAAACATTTATAGGATCTTAACAATGCTTCAAACTTCCTTCTTTCAAAGTTTGATTCCTTGTCTTCACACATTTTTTTTTTTTAAAGTTTATACTACATAAATATATACTTTAAATAAGTTTTTTTAAACTTAGGTTTCTCGTTAAAATGTACATAACCCAAACTCACGTATTATCGAACGAAAAAAACTCACACTTCCCAACTCTCACTTTTAAACTCTAGGTTAAACATTGGCTCATACTGAAAATGTCAAATTTGCTCTCCAAATGCTAATGCATTGAGTTTTAACTCATTTCTTTAGAGGAATCTTGGGGTCATATTTGATTTGTGATGTGTTTTTGTTTTTATTTTTTCAAAAATAAAAAAAAAAAACGAAATAAAAACACTTATTTTCAAAAACTATTTTTAAAAACAATTCATGAAATGACTTAAAAAACAATAAGATGTAGTTTTCACATTGTTTTCTAATTTTGTTTTAAAATTTTAGAAAACATGGAATACAATTATTTGAAATTAATTTTGGATTTTGGATCATCAAAATTAACTTGAACTAAAAAAAGTAGCTTTCAATTTTTTTTTTCTTTTTTGAAATTTGACTTAAAATTCAACCATTATACGAAATATGTAAAATATCGTAAGAAATGTGAATGATATAAGTATAATTTTTCAAAAACAAAAATCAAATGGTTACCAAACGAGACCTTAATTAACTCGTCAAATTTTAATTTCAATTAACCATCATAGTTAAAATTCTATATTAGTAAATTTTTATTTTTTTTTTTAAAGTTACCATTTAAACACAAAATTCTAAATACATTCATTTCAAATCTTTCTCGTTTCAATAAATTAATTAATTTAAAATTATTTTTTGGATTTCAAATTACAAAATTTAAAATCATTTCTTAATTTTTTTGAATCCGAACGAAGGGTTAGTAAAAAATAAGATATTTGTTTTCGTTTCTACAAAATTCTCTCTTTAAGAAACATAAATTTTCAAAACAGAAACCAATCAACGCCTTACGCTTTTCTTTCCATATATTCTAATGACAGTCGGTCAACTTACTTGGTACTTTGTTTATTTCCATTTTCCACTCTATAACCTTAGGCCGTTTGGGTTAAGCTTTGAAATTAAGGATGTTGGAGAATAATGAGTCGAATACGATGGATGAGAATCTAGGATAATTGTATTTGATTGTGATATAGGAATGTTATCGGGATTTTATAGAAATAAATTATTTTTTATGTAATTTGTAAAAATTAATCTTGAAAAATCTATAAAATTTTAATAGATTAATTGATAAACAATAAATTCAATTCAAAGTTGTGAGAAAAGTTATTTATTTAACAATTAAATAATAATATTAATTACAAATATTTGAAAAATGAAAAATTTATAATTAAAGTTACTTGATTACATAATTTGATGGATCAATTTGATGAATTTATATAATTATGATATATTAATCAATAAAATAGTTAATGAATTTTAAATAATCAATGATAAACTAATTACAATTTTAAAAAATAAATTCATATTTAATTAATCATAATGATCATTAACTAACTACAAATATAATTAATTAATTGATAATTTTATTGCATCCATTTTTTTTTTTACAGATATTTGAAAAATAAATATGGGTATATATATATGTATAAATAAACTAATTTATTAAACTAAAATAAAACTTAAGTAAATATTAAATTGTTATATATATATAAATTAGTTATATATTAAATAGGAGTAGTTACATTCATACACTACAATTTAAAATTTAATATAATTTTAATTTTCATATAATAAATAATTTAAATTAATTAATTTTAATAATATATAAAATAAAATAACGAAGAAATATATTTTAAGAGGAGAGAGAATGGGAATGAAGAAAATCCACATTTTTTTATGGAAATCATTCATGGGTATAATGTGTTCGATATATTTAAATAATAATATATTTAATTAAGGTATGAGATATGTATATGGATTAATAATTTATCTTATTTTATTAGATTGGGCTATATATGTGATCTAATTAATTAAGATCCAATATTCTTAATTGGATATGAACTTAATTGGTTGAAGTCCATTACTAGTTAATTAGGGTTTAATAGCAACCCTAATTGAACTGATATATAAAGAACCCTTAGGACTATGGTCTCTAATATGCGAAAACAATAAACACTCTGTCTTTCTCGAATCTCATCTAATCCCATCTAGAGAGAACTCGTTAAGGGCATTCGACGGAAGACTATAGTCATCTATTTTCAATCTGAACAGAATCCGGTATGTTATTTATTCTTGAAAATTTGACATGAATGATTCTAGGATTAATTTATTCAATATAGATTTAAAGTAATTATACTAACATAATGAATGCATGAGAATAACTTATTCTCATGCCAAAGCTACAAAACTTGTAGCAAACAGGGACGTTTATCCCTTACCCATTCCCAACTCTATTCCCATCTCAATTCCCTCCATCTAAACACCCCTTTATGACTTTTTTTTTCTTTTCTTTTCTTAGTTTAATACTTTGCAGAATTTAAAGCCCTTCGGCCTTTAAAATTAGTACTTAACCTACTAAGTTAAGTTTAAATTGATTTTTTTTTTATTTGATAAGTAAGTTTTCTTAAAAAGAATAAAAATAAAAATAATCACAATTAAGTTTGACGTATATATATTTATCAAAAAGTAAGCTAAAACTATTCCTTTATTTACTTTAAACACTTATCTTATATTAATTCCTTAAAAGAAAAAAAAAAACCCCTAATTCCTTCTCATCCCATCGTTAAGAATAATAATAATAATAATAAGTTCTTTCTCATCCCCTCTTTCTAGTTTCTTAATAATTTTTCTAATTTTATTATTCTTCTTCTTACCTTTTAAATTTCAATGTATTCCTATTTTCTTTCTTTATATATACCATCTGATCTCCTTCTCAATTCTCACTTACTATTTAATATATTATTCTCTAATTCTTCTCTACTTTTTTTTCTATCTCATCTCTAAATATGTAACATTCAAAAGTTAGGAGAAGACATGAATGAACCGAGATCACATCCGAATGACATGGATAGTAAGAATATAAAGTAAGGTTAAGAAAGACCTAAAAGAATTGAAAGTTATTATCTATAATAATAAGGTGTACATTCCCAGTAACTCAATAATAGGAACTCAAAAGTTAAACGTACTTAGCTTGGAGGAATCATATATTGGGTGACCACTCAATAATGTTCCTAGGAAGTATGTGAGTGAGAACGAAACATGCTGAAAGGATCCGTGTTGATTTGCGAGGGATAGTCTTCATTCTTAGAAACAGTTCAAGACAAATAAGAATGACGAAGCCAGATTGTAGAGGATGTAAGAGAATGTCGAGACTGTTCAATGAGAAATTTTGGACCAATCACAAATCACCACGTCGTTTGCTAAATTAACGACGAATTTCTAAATCATTGACTTTGGGTCCAATTAGAAGTTGACACATGTCCCGAATTGAATTGAAGACAAGTTTCGATGACATCATGCGGATGAATCAGATGAGATTAAATTGGTCCAATTTAATATTACTATTTGGGCTTAAAGTCCAAACTACAAAAAAAGTTGAATTGGACCCAAATTTCAGATCAGGCCTAAAACCAACTAATTAGGCTCAAGGGCCAGGCCCATGGACCAACCAAGCCCATGAAGCCCATCTGAGAACTCTATAAATAGAGAAGTTCTCTTCATTTGTAAAGACAGCATTTTCTACACTCAGAAGACCCAGAGAGAATTCACTAACAAGCAGAGGACTCCCAAGACTCCTGAAGTTGTGCTCCTATAAGGCAGAAGACCTTTGAAGACACAAATACTCTTCCAAGACTTCTACTTCAAGCTTCCAAGCCTCATGAAGCTCCACTCCTATAAGGCAGAAGACCTTTGAAAATACAAATACTCTTCCAAGACTTCTACTTCAAGCTTCCAAGACTCCTAAAGCTGCACTCCTATAATGCAGAAGACCTTTGAAGTCACAAATACTCTTTCAAGACTTATACTTCAAGCTTCCAAGATTCCTGATTCTACACTCCTATAAGGCAGAAGACCTTTGAAGAGACAAATACTTTTCCAAGACTTCTACTTCAAGCTTCCAAGACTCCTGAAGCTGCACTCCTATAAGGCATAAGACCTTTGAAGACACAAATACTCTTCCAAGACTTCTACTTCAAACTTCCAAGACTCCTGAAGCTGCACTCTTATAAGGTAGAAGATCTTTGAAGACACAAATACTCTTCCAAGACTTTTACTTCAAGCTTCCAAGACTCCTGAAGCTGCACTCTTATAAGGCAGAAAACCTTTGAAGACACAGATACTCTTCCAAGACTTCTACTTCAAGAACGTTCGGTGCTTTCCTTCTCCAAGTCACGCATATTCACCCAACTGGGAGAGAATTAGAGGACCAAATATTAGAGATCGAACCACATCGCACCAAATCAACTCTAACATTAACACCAACTCAAGTTGAACTCCACGAAACACGTTTCTCTGGAAACCTCATGTGAACAAATTGGCACGCCCAGTGGGACCTCTCTACCTCTCATCTTTTTCTCAGCATTCAAAAAAGCCATATGGCACCTAAGAAGGTGGCATCCAAATCTCCTAAGAAGATGGCATCCAAAGTTTCCTCCACAAACGACTCATACAAGGGACCAGTCACCCGCGGCCGTTCAAAAGAAATCACGCAGGAGCAAGAGCAGGGCTCCCCCATCACCTACGACATCTTGAAACAAATGATGGAATCCCCACAAAGTGGGGTTGTCATCAAAGAAAACCTCTTGTTCAATAACTCGACTTTCACGCCCGACGGATCGGAAAGAGATTCACTGCCAGATGTGATTTCTATCATGATGGCGGATGTGACGGCGAAAGTGGCCATAGCTGAAATGAAAAGGAAGATTAACTTCCTGATGAAAGTCGTCGAGGAGCGAGACCACGAGATCGCTTCCCTAAAGGAACAAATGCAGTCTCGAGAGGCTGCTGAATCAAGCCTAGCACCCACGATGAAAGCAATCGACAAGGGGAAGACCATGCTACAAGAAATTCAATCGCAACAGTTAGCCTCGGTGGCCTCTTTGTCGGTCCAACAACTACAAGACATGATCATGACCTCCATAAGAGCTCAATATGGAGGGCCGACTCAAACCTTTTTCATGTATTCCAAGCCATACACTCAGAGGATCGACAACCTGAGAATGCCTACTGGATATCAGCCCCCAAAGTTCCAACAATTCGACGGAAAGGGCAACCCAAAGAAACACATCGCCCATTTCGTAGAAACATGTGAAAATGCGGGAACAAGAGGAGATCTACTAGTCAAACAGTTCGTCAGAACCCTCAAAGGGAATGCTTTTGACTGGTACACAGACTTAGAGCCTAAGGTGATTGACAGCTGGGAGCAACTTGAAAGAGAATTCTTGAATCGCTTTTACAGCACCAGACGCACCCTCAGGATGATGGAGCTAATAAATTCCAAACAACGGAAAGGGGAACCAATCGTCGACTACATCGATTGATGGAGAGCTCTGAGTCTGGATTGCAAAGATCGACTCACCGAGTTATCTGCTGTGGAAATGTGCACGCAGGGTATGCACTGAGAACTCCTCTATATCCTACAAGGGATTAAGCCCCATACCTTTAAAGAATTAGCGACCCGCGCTCACGACATGGAACTAAGTATCGCCAATAGAGGAACGAGGGACTTTCTAAACCACGAACCGAGGAAAGACAAGAAAGAGGTGAAGGGCACCGAGAAAACTGTGAAAGGTGTCACGAAGGAATCAATGGTCATTAACACAACCCCATTGAAGTTCTCCTCAAAAGGGAAAGAAAAGAAGATAGAGAAGAAAGACCAAGAAGGCGAGAGACGTCGCCCAACCATGAAAGAAAGACAGGCGAAGGTTTATCCATTCCCGGACTCTGACGTAGTGGACATTCTTGAACAATTACTGGAGAACCACCTTATCCAATTGCTAGAATGTAGGCGACCGAAATAGGCCGGCAAGGTGGATGACCCCAATTACTGCAAGTATCACAGGGTCATCAGTCACCCGGTCGAAAAATGCTTCGTACTGAAAGAATTAATCCTCAATTTGGCCCGTGAAAGGAAAATAGAATTGGATCTAGGCGAGGTGGTCCAAACGAATCACGCTGCAGCAACAGTAACTCCGAGCATGGCGCCACCAACCATATCTTATGAAAAAAGGGAGAGCTCGGTCCAGTTTGGGACCTTCAAACCTATGGTAGTGCGGTTTTAGCAGAAGGTCCAAGCTACAGATCCTCAAAATGGAGAAGAGCGCACTGACGATGACGATAACGAAGACTGGATTCTTGTGGCACGTCGTAAGAAGGGAAGACTGAACTCTACCCAAAAAGAGCTACGCTCTCATAGAAGCTACAAGAGAGAGAGCAAGACACAAAAAAGAAAGGGTAGAAAAAAAGCGTAAAGACCCAAAGCTGTCAACGGGGAAGACGAGGATGTTTCTCGTCCCAGATGACAGATAACCTTAGCAGATTTCTTCCCGAAGAACTTCTGCAATTAGGATTCAGAGGATATACCAGAGATTGTCGTATGTTGTGCTGTCAGTATCAGGAAGGAGGAAGATACTATTCCAGGCCCATTAAGGTCGACGGGAGAACCAAAGGGTTCGTCATTATCCAACATAGACGACCTGATTTCACTCCCTCGAGAGGCTAAAACGACCCTAATCGAAGCACTGTTAGAATCCAATGCCTTTGGCATACCAACCCCCACAACACATACTTATGCTTCGTGTTGCACATCTATAGGTTTCTCAGACGAAGATCTGCTGTTGGGATCCAAATTGCATAATAGACTTATGTACGTCTCTGGATACATTCGAGAACAGAGAATGGGTCGAATCCTCATCGACAATGGATCCACCATCAATATAATGCATAAGACGACTATGAAACAGTTGGGCATACTCATGGAAGAACTATCAAACAACAAATTAGTAATTCAGGGTTTTAATCAAGGTAGCCAAAGAGCGATAGACATGATATGCTTGGAGCTTCTCATTGGCGATCTAGAGGCCGACGCGCTGTTCCATATGATAGACTCAAAGACCACCTACAAACTACTATTGGGACGCCTCTGAATTCATGGGAATGGTGTGATTATGTCGACACTACATCAGTGTTTCAAGTTTTAGTAGGACGGGATTAAGAAGGGCGAAGCAGATTCTAATCCGTTTTCTGAAGTCGAGTCTCACTTTGCAGATGCAAAGTTTTACTTAAAGAGCGAGAATTTTGGTGAGACTATGCCAGCGGGGAATTTTCCGATGAAGAAAATGGATGGATCCTGATCGAAGTCGCCAGTAGACGCGGGCAAGGTGTGAGCCTCCAGCCCAAAAGAGGACAGAGTGTCCCTGGGCGTAAGAGATACCCCTGTGGTGAGGGGCGGGAAAGCCTCAAAACCTCCGATTCTGCACTATGTCCCTTTATCAAGACGAAACAAGGGTGAGTCACCTTTTGCAGAATGCTCAAAGGGTTTGCAGGTCGGCGACAGAGAAATTCTAAAGGAGAGTTTCGTCACACCCCTCACCCCGATAACGAGGTAGGAAGTCCACAAGCCGGAGGTAGAAGCGACGGGGTCAAAGCTGCCCGAGAAGCGAACGGAAGACGGATTCGATCCCAAAGCTTACAAGCTGTTGGCAAAGGCGGGCTACGATTTCACAACTCACACTAAGTTCAGAAGTTTGAAGATTTACGAGCAACCCCGTCTCTTGCCAAACCAAAAAAAGCTCTTGCAAGAGGGACACGCTATAACCATGTCGAGGGTGGATCTCGGATATGAGTCGTTAGAGCCAGTCCACATAATCAGAAAAGCGAAGGGGAAAGTGGCCAATAACAATCATATCACTGCGGAAGAAGTTGATGATACAGGAGAAAAGGAGGGCAAAGGTAAAAGAGCCTCAGCCTTCGACCGTATCAAACCACCTGCCGCACGAGCTCTGGTCTTCAAAAGATTTAAGCATAACAGAAGCCGAAAGAGGAAGCCCACATACTATTCCCAAAGATATTCGACGCTTAGTCTTTCGAAGGTTAACTCTGCCAAATGAAGAAAATGAGGAGATCATCTATCAATCGACGGTGGTGGTACGACCGTCAGCCCTCGAAAGACTAGGTGTAGTTCCAAAGAAGAGTGAAAGAAAACCCCGCACTCCCATTTTCGATCGCTTGAAGCACGAAAGGGCTGAATGTCCCCTCAATCAATATGTCCCTAGCAAGACACAGAGGAAAGGAAGAGTCTGCACTAACATCCTCGAAAAAACTACAGGAAAGAAGGGGCCAATACCTTGAGTGTCCATCTGGCGGCGAATTGGCCTGAAAAACACTGAAGCGTTATTAGATCAGAAACCATAAGAAGAGGCAAGAAATGATGAGGAAATCCATAGTACCATCCCCTCACGCATGAAGAGAAAGACCTTCGTTACCCTAAACACAAATGAGGGCACGCTCAAAGTAAAGAGACGCGACATCGTTTTCACCAACCCTCAGAATGGAAATCTAGAGTGGGAGAAAGTCGAAACTTCATGCCACCATATCACCGTCACCGAAGGACCCGAAGAAGGTATGACCGAAGAGGAAGGGGAAGACGCTCCGCAAGGGCTAGAGGACGGTGGTCAATTCACAGTGGACGAGTTAAAAGAAGTGAATCTGGGCACCGTAGAAGAGTTGCGTCCGACTTTCATTAACGCGTCTCTCTCGAAAGAGGAGAACGAATACATGAGTTTACTCACCTAATACAGGGATGTTTTCGCGTGGTAATACAAATAGATGTCGGGACTAGATCCAAAAGTAGCAGTCTACCATCTCGCGATCAAACAGAGGTGTCGACCCGTTAAGCAGGCTCAACGACGCTTTCGACCAGAACTTATGCTTCGACCAGATATTATCCCCTAGTTGAGGTTGAGGTCAATAAACTGATTGAGGCCGGGTTCATCCGTGAAGTTAAATATCCAACGTGGATAGCCAACATTGTCCCGGTTAGAAAGAAAAATGGACAGCTTCGTGTTTGCATAGACTTTCGCGACCTAAACACCGCTTGTCCTAAAGACGATTTCCCATTACCCATCACAGAAATCATGGTCGATGCGACAATGGGACATGAGGCCCTATCCTTCAAGGACGGATCTTCCAGATATAACAAGATATGGACGGCCCTCGAAGATGAAGAAATGATGGCATTTCGAACCCCAAAAGGGATATACTGTTACAAGGTAATGCCCTTCGGGTTGAAGAACGCCGGTGCCACTTATCAATGCGCCATGCAGAAAGTGTTTGACGATATGTTGCACAAACATGTGGAGTGTTATGTGGATGACCTTGTGGTTAAAACCAAGCGACGACAGAACCATTTGAAGGATCTAAGGATCGTGTTTGATTGCCTGCAAAAGTACCAGTTAAAGATGAACCCCTTCAAATGCGCGTTCGGTGTAACTTCAGGAAAATTTCTGGGTTTCGTTGTGAGACATTGAGGGATAGAGATAGACCAATCTAAGATTGATGCCATCCAGACGATGCCAAGACCAAGAAATCTACATGAGCTGAGAAGTCTGCAGGGACATTTGGCCTACATTTGGAGATTTATTTCTAACCTGGTAGGGCGGTGTTAACCCTTTCAAAGACTGATGAGAAAGGGAGAGAAATTCGAATGGGACAAGGCCTATCAGAATGCTTTCGATAGCATAAAGAGGTATCTGATTAGCCCTCCTATTTTGGGAGCCCCAGGAGCCCCAATAGCAAGCAAACCGTTGATACTATACATCGCAACGCAAGAGAGAGCATTAGGGCACTGTTGGCACAAGAAAGGCAAAAGGGAAAAGAATGCGCTCTCTATTACTTGAGTATAACCCTGAATGGAGCCGAGATCAATTATTCACCTATAGAGAAGACATGCCTTGCACTCTTCTTCGCCATAGATAAGTTGAGGCACTACATGCAGGCCTTCATAGTCCACTTAATCGCGAAGGCCGACCCCATCAATTACGTCTTGTCTAGGCCGGTCCTCTTGAGACGTTTAGCCAAATGGGCAACCATGCTTCAATAGTACGACATTATTTATGTACCACAAAGGTCACGCATTGGCCGATTTCCTGGTAGATCACTCAGTTCCATCGGATTGGGAGTTAAGTGAAGACTTGCCTGATGACGAAGTTCTCTTCACAGAGACCTCAGAATCGTGGGTCATGTTCTTTGACGACGGGGCACGAAAAAGTGCCGCGGGGGTAGGTATCGTTCTCATTTCGCCAGAAAAGCACATGTTGCCTTATAGCTTCGCACTTGCCGAGTCATGTTCAAACAACGTTGCTGAATACCAAGCTTTGATAATTGGCCTCCAAATGGCCTTAGAAATTGGAATAGCTTGTATAGAAATCTTCGGTGACTCAAAGTTGATAATCAATCAACTCTTATGCTAGTACGAGGAGAAGCATGACGACTTGAAAACCTACTTCACCTACGCTCGCCAGTTGATGGAGAAGTTCGAAAACGTGGCATTGGAACATGTCCCAAGGACGGAGAACAAGAAAGCATATGCCTTGGCAAACCTAGCCACCGCTTTAACGGACCTGGATAATGTGCCCCTTAATATATCGTTTTGGCGGAGATGGGTTGTACCTCCGATTGGGACTGCATATGGGGAAACGAATGCGCTATCGGTCTACCTAACCGATGAGGAAGACTAGCGACAGCCCATCATAGATTACCTTGAGCTCAGAAGGCTTCCGAATGACTCCCGCCGTAAAATCGAGGTTCACAGGAGGGCTCGCATTTCATTTACTATAAAGGGGTCTTATACCATTGATTCGTTGAGGGACTTTTCCTTCGGTGCCTCAGTGAAGAAGAGTTAGCGAAGGCTCTGGAAGAGGTACACTCGGGCGTATGTAACGCGCATCAAGTAGGACCAAAGCTACAATTCCAACTGAAAAGAATGGGTTATTATTGGCCGGGAATGATCCAGGATTCAATGGATTATGCGAATAAATGTGAAGCCTGTCAATATCATGCGAATTTCATTCACCAACCGCCCGAGCCTCTATATCCGACCATAGCCTCGTGGCCTTTTGAAGCATGGGGGCTCGATCTGGTCGGCCCTATAACGCCTAAGTCGACAGTACGACACTCCTACATCCTCGCAGCCACTGACTACTTCTCAAGATGGGCTAAGGCTGTCGCGCTAAATGAAGCTAAGAAAGAAAACGTGGTGGATTTTATCCATACTCATATCATTTATCGGTACGATATTCCCCATCGGATCGTAACAGATAACAGAAGACAATTCTTCAATAGTTTGATAGACAGGTTGTGTGAAAAATTCAAATTCAAGCAGTATAAGTCATCTATATATAATGTCGCCGCAAATGGGTTGGCTGAGGCATTTAACAAGACATTGTGCAACCTGCTGAAGAAAATTGTCTCCAAGTCGAAGAGAGATTGGCAGGAGAAGATTAGTGAAGCGTTGTGGGCTTATTGCACCACTCACTGTACCTCTATAGGAGTCACCCCATACTCTCTCGTTTATGGGGTAAAAGCTGTCCTTCCTTTGGAAATAAAAATTCCATTGCTGAGAATGGCAGTGCAAGAAGGGCTGACTACGGAAGACAACGTCAAACTACGGCTCCAAGAGTTGGAAGCATTGGATGAAAAACGGTTAAAAGCTCAGCAAGTGCTGGAATGTTACAAGGCACGAATGTCTAAGGCTTTCGATAAACATGTAAAGCCTCGGTCCTTTCAAGTAGGTGATCTAGTGCTCGCCGTAAGGAGACCCATTATCACAATGAGACATACGGGGAATAAGTTCACATCTAAATGGGATGGACCCTACATCGTGCACTCCTATAAGGTAGAAGACCTTTGAAGACACAAATACTCTTCCAAGACTTCTACTTCAAGCTTCCAAGACTCTTGAAGCTGCAATCCTATAAGGCAGAAGACCTTTGAAGACACAAATACTCTTCCAAAACTTCTACTTCAAGCTTCTAAGACTCTTAAAGCTGCACTCCTATAAGGCAGAAGACCTTTGAAGACACAAATACTCTTCCAAGACTTCTACTTCAAGCTTTCAAGACTCCTGAAGCTGCACTCCTATAAGGCAGAAGACCTTTGAAGACACAAATACTCTTCCAAGACTTCTACTTCAAGCTTCCAAGACTTTGCACTCCTATAAGGCAGAAGACCTTTGAAGACACAAATACTCTTCCAAGACTTCTACTTCAAGCTTCCAAGACTCCTAAAGCTGTACTTCTATAAGGCAGAAGACCTTTGAAGACACAAATACTCTTCCAAGACTTCTACTTCAAGAACGTTCGGTGCTTTCCTTCTCCAAGTTAAGCATATTCACCCAACTGAGAGAGAATCAGAGGATCAAATATTAGAGATCGAACCACATCGCATCAAATCAACTCCAATATCAACACCAACTCAAGTTCAACTCCACGAAACACGTTTTTTCGGAAATCTCGTATGAACAAAGACCATTAGGTATCAAATTTAAATTTCTAATCCCAGCTTGAAGTGTTACAAAATATGTTCCCACTAAAGGAAAAACCGGTCATAACCAAAACCACTCGTTATAAAAACCCAATTCATAATATAAGATTATTAATTACAAAATGTACATTTATATTTTGAAATTATTGCTAAAAAGACCTCATTAATTTGAGATGTTTGCAAACCAAAACTTCCAGATTAGGAAACTTGACTAATTACTCTATATGTATTAATTTATCGATCCATGATAATATTGAAAAGAAAAAAGTGATTGAATCACTTTAAAAATTTATGGATAAAATTAAATTATAAATTTAGTGTTTAATTTATAGTTTTGAAAAATTTACTATTTAGTTTATATGATTTGAGTTTCATTTTACTTTAATTCACGTGGTCTTAAAAATAATTTCAATTTGATTCCTCTTGTTCGACTAAATCTCATAGGTCGTCTCTAAATGTATCGCATTTTATCCACTCAACCAACTCACTTATTTTCCTTCATTACTCAACCCTAAAACTTTATAATGCTTAACTTGTATAATTACATAAATAGAAATTATCATCCAAAAAAAAAACGCTAAATATGATTGATAAAGTTTAACTTAATAATAAGAGGGACAATGATTTAAATTTTAAGAAAAATTAAATTGAAACTAACTTAAATCATTTGTAGGGACAAGGTTGAAAATAAATCAGAACCATAGAGATTGAATTGAAAATTTTAAAAGGATCCGATTAAATTGAAACTTCAAGATTAAATTTACAATTTAATCTAAATTAAAAATAAATAAATAAAAACCAAATTTATAATTTAATAGCAAAATAATATTATCTATTTATTTACGACTAGAGAGAGGATTGACTTTTGAGCTAGAAATGAAGTCCACACTAACATCCAATTAACTTTAATTACTTGGAACTTAAGATTTTTAAGTGCAATTATGAGTAAAAAGGGCTGTGTGTGTTCATTAAATTCAGCTCACTTAATAATGAAACTGCATGCAGCTGCAATTAAAAACACCTTAATTTTAGTCAATTTTCATAATCAATGCTCAATAATAATGATCCACGTGAAAATTACTAATGAAACAAATACTACGGATTTATATGGGTTGAGTAGGATTGAATTGAAGATGTTTTTTAAATTAATTTAAAAATATTAATTGGTTGGATTGACAATCCAAAAGATCCGAACAAAGTCTCCAACCCAACCAAATTTTTAATATTTGAGTTGGATGGATTGAGTTGTCGGGTTATAACTTATTTTTTCTTATTAATTTAAAACACGTTAAATTATCTATAATATATATAATTGAGGTTGAGTTAGATCAACCGAAATTTTTACTTAGCCAATCCGAGATTCAATCCATTTTAACAAAAACAGAAAAAGTTCAACCAAATCCAATCTAATTCAAAAACAAAACTAATCTAACTCAATCTTTATAGTTTGGATTGAATAGTCCGCATGGTTTGATTGTCGAATTTTGTTAACACCACCAACAAACACAAAATCCTCTCCTTATTAATTATCTTAATGGCAATTATTCAAGCATTACCCATTTTAAGTTTTTATTTTCTTTTGTACATAGATTTTAATGGACAAATTTGTTGTAGTTTGACTGGATTAAATTCAGATAGTTATAAGATAGACTTGTTATTTCATCATTTCATTGATTAATTATTTTACAGTCATTTCATGAATTTGGTGATATGTGTTCTGTTATGTAATGATGTGGTAGATTTGTGATTTTTTTTCCTATTATTGTCAGTAAATTATTATTGTTCTGTTAATAATATATTTGAACACGTATAGTCATTTAAACATTCAAGTTCATTTTCTATATATTTAGTCCAATTGTTATATATTCAACTTAACAACCTTAAATTATTTTATATTGTTGTCTTAATTTAAAACTATAAAGTATTACCTATGTACTCAAAAGAAAAAGAAGGGGTAAATGTTGCCTATATGTGGATTAAAAGTTATGAAATATGTAGTCCAGCTAGTTAATTAAGCTAATTTCATATATTAACCCAAACAATTTATGCAAGTTTATAAGATTCCGGCTAAATTATATATATATATATATATACACCTTTATTCTTTGTTTAAAAAATAACATCATGTTCTTTTAAAAATTAGAATATTTTTCTTAACTAACTTTCATAAATGTTTCAAAACTACATTTGAATATCATTCAAAATTTTAAATAAAGATCGAGACTTGAAATTGTACAATAACTTAAAATAGAATTTTGGAATCCCATACCATTCGAGTTACCACAATATTGTTTGAGGTCTTAATATACGTCCAAAATCTTAAATTCTTTTTTTATTTCAATGATATTTTAAAATTTCTTTAAAGGATCAACGGTAATATTTTAACTTTTAAACGAATAAATCTAGGAACCAAATGAAAATCATAATACCAAAATGTGCTTGTGTAAAATTATTATTCTCTCATAGTCCTTCAAAAGTATAAGAAAAATCATTATGCAATTCTTCCTAAATAAATAGTGAAAAATAGAATTAGACAAAGAAGATGAAGAACTACTCGCTCATTTGATGTCAACATTTATTGGTTCTTATCTTCAAAAAAGTTTTATACACATTTGAAAAACTTTAAAATGAAATCCTAATAGAAACAACTCCAAAATTTAATCATAATAAATTGATTTTTCCCGTTGAATCTCAAGTCTCATCTTCACAATTCCACCATTCCCAAACGGATATTTGGGCCGTACTTGTGTGGCCCACATTATTGGGTAAACACCCAGGTCTTGAAATGCCACAAAAGCCCAGAAATAAAAGCCCATTACTCAATATTGGGCCGTGTCAGTTTCTTGGCCCAACCAACTTCTAAATCAACCTACCTACGGTCAGAAACAACCCACGATCATTCGATCATTCACATTCAACCAAAATAACAAATTATTTATTATTATTTTAAAAAAAAACAAATGGATGAAAAATAGGGAAGGACTAAGAAGACACGTGGTGAAAGAGAGAGGAAGGCCCCAAAAAAAAAAAAGAAATTGTATTTTATTTATCCCCAATGATGACGTGATAAAAGCACCAAAATTGGAAATTTGATAACATCAATACGGACGAGAAACCAGAAGAACAAAGCTTGTTGGTGTTAGTGAGGCCAACAGGAGAAAAAGATTTTCTTCTTTTTTTTTTTTAAAAAAAAATTAAAATAATAAAAATGTTTGGGAATGAGGAATGTGGGGGGTATGGAAGTGCACGTGGGAGGGAGGGTATAGAGAGTGACACGTGGGAAGAGAATTGGCGTTATTGGCACGTGTTGGATTGGAGTAACTGCCAACCCTCGTGACCCCCACCTGACGACACAGAAGTCAAAAGACGGGAAGTTGGGGCAGGATTTATGTCAATGGGTCAAATGGCTGCCCTAACTTGAGCTGCCCGAGCTTCCCACGTGGGTCCTATGTGGTATTCCACGTGGACAGATGCTAAACGAATGGGTCCCACGTGGTACGTGCCATCCTCATTTTACATGCCACTATTTCGGGGGTTATTGAGAATTGAGATGTCAAAATTCGGCGCTTGTGTATGTATTCATTGTCTCTGTCTCATCACTTCCTTTAATTTAAAAACTCTGTCTAAACTTTTAATACTTGCTTTCAACTTTTGATTTTTTCTTTAATAAATTTATAATTTTTAATTTTGAGACGTTTTTTTTTAAGAAAAAAAATTTATCAACCTAATCGATAATGATATTCTTTTCCTCAAAACTCTGCCATCTGTCTTGCAAATGTTGAGAATAAAAACAAAAACAAATAATTTAGACTCGTTTGATAATTATTGGTCTCGTTTCGTAACTATTTCATTTTTTTATTTTTTTTTCTAAAAATTAAGTCTATGAACACTACTTTTACCTTTAAATTTCTTATATTATTATCTACTTTTTATCAATAATTTAAAAAACCAAGTCAAGTTTTGAAGTTTTGAAAACTAAAAAAAATAGTTTTTAAAATTTTGTTTTCATTTTTAGAATTTGACTAAGATTTCAACATTTCTATTTAAGAAAGACGCAAATCATTATAAGGAATGTGATAAGATTTCAACACTTTTATTTAAGAAAGATGCAAATCATTATAAGGAATGTGAAGGAAATATGTTTAATTTTTAAAAACAAAAAACTAAAACCAAAGGTTTACCAAATGGGGACTTACGTTTTGGTTTTTGGTTTTTGAAAATTAAACCTATTTCATTCTCATTTCTTATCATGATTGCATCTTTCTTAATTATAATGATTGAATTCTTAGCCAAATTTTAAAAATAAAAATAAATTTTAAAAGCTACTTTTTTAATTTTAAAAAATTTGCTTAGTTTTTAAATTATTGGCAAAAAGTAGATAATAAAGGAAGAAATTTGGAGGTAGAATATAAACCTAATTTTCAACAATAAAAAATAAAAAATAAAAATAAAAATGATTACTAAAGTGTGGATGAGGATATTATTTGCAAAGAATTTTTGTTTTGTTTTGTTTTTTTTTGAAAAAATGAAAAAAAAAGAGTGCATTATTTAATAGAGAAGAGATATTTAGGAAAAAATTAGAGAATGGTGAGTCTCAGTTTCCAAAGTTGTGGCATCCTCCCATTTAATTTGATTGAGATGTTTTAAAAACTAGAAAACTTAAAATAAATGTTGTTGGTACTTGAAGCTCCCTCTGTTTGTCTTGTTTGCACAACTTTTGCAGGCTTAAAAACAATGTTGATTCATTTCACCTCAATTACCAACACATACCAAATTGTAGGGAATCTTCTCTTAAAATCAGAGATTTATAATTTACTTATACCTCTTCTTCTTAAAAGCTCTACTTTCATGGAATATTAATTAGAGATGATCCCTCATTTCTCTCATATTCCAATTTCATGGATTTGGGAGTTGACAGCAATAAAATGTCTTTAAAGTTTAAATCATTAAAACCATTTTTTTTTCTAATCAAATTCTAATAATCTTTTTTTTTTCCTCTTTTAGAAAATGTTATTAGTGGATTATAGTTTTAAAATTTCCATTTAAATCTCGAAATTTCGATTTTTCTTTATTTCTCAAAATTTTCATTGAAATTTCGTTTTTTTTAGTAATTAGGTTAGTTTATAAAAGTTTTTTAAGGTTTATAGACTTGTCTTGATTATACAAAATGTATAGTTGCACACATCAATGTATAATTTTTCCTCAAAATTGAATTCATTTGAGTTTTATTTATTTTTAAATTTTTTTACCTTCCAAAAATTTCGGTTTCAAGAAACCAAAATTGGAAATAAATAACATATATTTATTTTTAACTTTATTCAAGGTTATCTTTTTGGGAGCAGTATTGTAGTTTCTACTAGAATTATCAATATTCTAGATTAGATGCATCAAGGTCATCTTTTGGTATTAGATGCGTACATTTTATAATAATAATTTACAATTATTTTGTATGCAAATATTTCATATCTTTTAGTTTGCAATTAATTACCAATATATGGTATTATTTTGTAATTATTTTTCCACATATCGATATTTCAAAAATATTTACACTACACATCTAAATATTGTCTTACTTTATGTAAATGATGATTAAAATGATCGGATATAGTCTAATTAAGTTACAATCAAAGTTTCATTAACTTATTATATTAATTTCCATCAATTTCCAACTACTTCTACAAATTTTCCCAAATTTCCATTAAATTTGATATTTTCATCGATATTTCCATAAATTCAGGTCTCGATATTTCTATCGGTGTTGGTATTTCAAACTTTGGTTTAGGAGGTGTTTCTTTTTTCTTTTCTGAATGTGCATCAGATTAATATGTTTGTTTTACTGTAATATATGATATTCAAACACTTGAATATCCTAAAATATTCTTTTAAGAGGCAACTCAAGAATTATGAATGCCCTTCTATAAATGAGGATTTCGAAATTTTGAAGTAGAGGGCATATATATATATATAAAATCAAAATAATCAATATAATCACTTAGAATAATTATGGATGTTTGCATTTAACTTTCGTCAAGAAGAATCAAATTTGTTGTAGTGTCTATTTAAATTGACCATTGCTATAATATATAGCTCAACTTATTTTCTATTAAAATCTTGAAATTTTTTTTATTTATTTTACTTTTCCAATAGTGATAATTTCCTATTTAATATAAAAAATTCACAAACTGATACCATTTTTTTTCTTTCTCCTCCTATTTTTTGTTGATGTATAAGTATAATCCACTGACACAAATACTATCAACCATATAATTGTCTTTCTTTTAATATAATTTGAAGTATGGAATTAATATTTAATGTCATTTCATTTTCCCAAAAATTTCATAATTGAACTTATTTCACAAAAAAAAAAAAAAAAATCGTAAAATTAATATAAATGGAAATCATAACTATAAAGGTTAAATTATTAAAGATACTAAAATGCTATATAAGTTTATTAAATTAATATATAAATGATCTTAAAATTGAAGGAATTGAAATAAGGCTAAGTTATACAAAATATCCTAAATTGTATATTTTGTGTAAAAAAATATCCTCAAATTTTCAAAAGTATAAAAACAAATACCCTTAAACTTGTAGAAAAGTTCAAAATACCTTACCATTAGTTTTGGATGAAAGCTGTAGTATTTTGTTTAAAAAATACACTTAAACTTATTGTTACAAGAAGGTTAAAAGTATCCATATTGTTAGTATATGAATACAAACCGTCAATACTTGTTTAAAAAGTATCTCTGAACTTTCAAACTGTATTAATTTCTTAGCCGTACAATTTTTTTTTTTTTTGGTTAAATACTTCAACTATTAGTATAGTGATGAATTTATTTGAAGTTTGCTTGAATTCGAAAGAAACCACTTTTAAAATAAATTATATAGATATTTTTTTTTTCATATAGATACTCTCATTTTGCTCCCGCTTATCAAATTCTTACGTCAATTTTCTCACAACAAAATATATAATCCAAAATTTCAAGATCAAGCATAACATCTCACAAAACCTCACAAAATTCCAAAATCAAAAGGGGGATTTTCAAAAATAGAAAATAAGAAAAACTGTTTACACAAAATAACAAAATTTTAATTTTTTTTATAGAGGCTGATAGAAGTCTATCAGTGTCTATTAGTGATAGAAACGAATAGAAGTCTCTCACTGATAGACGCTGATAGAAACATGTTTTTTTTTGCTATTTTTGTAAATAATTTGACATTTTTCCTATTTGTGAAAATTTTTCAAATCAAAATCTCCCCTTAAAACTTACCAAAATGATAAATAGCAACATACAAAAAGGACATATTCGACTATTAACACGCACTCACTACTAACATACAACCTTGTTAAATTATTTATATCCTAGAGTCTTCTTGGTGCTTCCATCATTCTCTTTCTTTTTGTTATAATAAACTATATATCTTAATTGAATGGAGATTTTTTTAAAAAAATTAAATTAAATTAAATTTAGAGATAAACAAAGGTCAACCAGTTAACAAAATGATGAGTAAGAGGGAAAAAAAAACTTGAAAAAAAAAGAAGTGTTAGGTCATAGATTGAAGTAAGGGAGAAAGAAGAAATGAAAGACCAGGAAGGATGATGAGGAGCAAATAAATGGTAATAGCATATATATATATATATATATATATATATATATTCAAGATAAGGGTGCTAATGCAACTTTGGAAAGTTTAGAGATATTTATGCAATGAGGTATTTTAATTTTTTTTTTTTTAAATTTTAAGGATATTTTTGAAATTTTTGAAAGCTCAAAGATATATATGAAGTAAACCACTAATGGCTTATATAAAAAAAGTTTAAGGATATTGTTGAAACTTTCATAAGTTCATAGGTATATTTTACACAAATTACTAAATAAAAGTACATTCAAAATGTTTTTAATAATTTAACCTTGAAATAATATATCATTTCTTTACAATTTCATTCATAAGTCCAGTAAAACAAATGTGGGTAATTATCCAAATATTTCAAGACATCTTTACAAATTTTCTTAAAAAATATATATCTAATTTATCTAAATGTGTCAGACATTTATATTTTTATATATTTATCATTCAAAACATCTAAAGATTATATTTCTATCATCTTGATTCACAAAAATGACCTTCATGTGTCAAACAACTATTGGATGGTATATATATATTAACAATATTTTTCTATGCCTACCCATTAAGTTTTTTTTTTTTTCCTTTATAACATAGATTTTAGAAAGAAAAAAAGGTTCTATTTCTTTCTTTCCCTCTCCATCATTGATAACTTTCAAAAAGAGCTATAATTCCTAGTCTAATTTAGGTTCATTAATGGATTTTACTTGTTAATTATCCTATTTTGTAGGTACCAAGCAACCAAGAGGTAGAATTGATCATTTAATGAGAAACGTGGTTACTTTGAAGCAATTTGGAGGTAATTTGAGCATTCCGGCTTCAAAAGAGACAAAATGACCAAATTGCCCTTGACTGGAGTGTCGCAACCCTCGCTCAACGCTTTAACGCAACGCTGTAAGGCAGTATGCTTGTATACAGGGTAGCGTTGAGTATTGCAACGCTGCAAAGATTAATGAAACGCCAACGCATCTGCGCGTGCGCGCCCGTCGCAAGCAAGCGTCATAGTTACGTTGCAATGTCACTCCAACACTCGAGGCTGGATTGACAAAAGCATTGCAACACTGCAACTGTATTATAAATATTTTCTTTCTGAATTAAGTAGAGGAGAAAGTAGAGTTAGGCCGTCTTCTAGAGCATGTTGCTCATGGTCAAAAGTCATGAGATTTCCTTTCATTTTGAGTTATGTCTATAAATCTTGGCATCGTGAGTCAGATTCGATGAATGATTGAAGGCCACGACGTCGGTTTTTGAGGTTTTTAGAGACTTTCTTGAACTCTTTGAGATTTTTTATGGATTTTTGATTGGATGTTTCTGTTTCTTTATGATTTCCATTCGTTGAATTAATTTCTAGTACAAGTATATAGGATTGGTGAACTGACGACTCGATTTCTTGTATGTTGTCTTTATTATGTATGTTTTTTATGTCCGTAATTGCACTAAAAGCATGCTTAATTAAGTAGCAATAGGTTTTAGTTTGATTTATGGCATGATATCTAGGCTATCTAGGATCACCTAATTGATAACAAAACCTAAAGATTGGAAATGCATTAGGATAGAATTGGTCATTCTTGCTTAATGTCTTAATCAATTCAAGAACGTAATGCAATTAACTAAGTAAATTGCCTTTGTGACGAGTTTAGTTAATTTAGGGATTAACGACATGTTGATTCTCAATAAGGAGTTTCTGCGGGTTGTCCCTACATTCGATTAGGCTTAAGAAATAGTTAATTCAATCATGTTTTCATAATTAATCGATGATTAAATTCATAGAAAATCCTATGATCTCTAGACTGACGTAGGTAAGCTTGTGTTCGGTCTCTCTCTTTCTCAATCTATCTTACTTTTCCGCATTTTAATTTCCGCATATAGTTTTCTTGTCAAATTTAGCTTAGGAGAAGATTTAATTCTTGGCCTCTCTGTAGTTCGACCATGTACTTGCCGTTTATGCTACTTATTAGTATAAAAAGTAGGTTTTCGGTAATTTATAAATAAATATTTTTGTTTTAGTTTAGAGTCGAATTAACGATATCGATTTTCGAATGCGAACAACCATCGGCCAAAAACTAAGAAAAGTGATGTTAAATTACTAAGATGGAGTCTTATTTTTTATTGCAATCAATAGTACCTTTTTCGTTTTCTCTTTATTTAATTTTAAGTGTTTTCCTAAATACTTTTTCTATTATAAATATTATATAAAAATAATAGGTGCCCATTAGTGCCATGTTTAGGGTCCAATACCAAGTGTCATTTTCTCATTATCACATGTGTTGGCTATGTGTCATTCAACCACCTATACATAGTGTCCAAGTGTGCCACTTTCTACTTGCCAAAATTTCCTACAAATAAGTGGTCATTTGTAGATTATGTAGAGATATATACATTGGTAAGAATTCCACTTCAACTTACATATTATTAAATTTTATAATTTTAATTATTTATTATTATTATATAAATATATAAATATATTATTATATTATATTTTCTCTATATCCGTGTTCCCGTTGTGATCCTCAATTTCATAACACGTTATCAACACGAGCCCCTGTTATTTCCCCCCCTAAAGGTAGGTCCTAAAGGTATGTTGGTTTTTTCCTCTTTGTTATAATTAATAAATTTAATGTTATTTTGTATATTCAATATCTATTAAATTTCTAATGTAAGTATAATATTTTATGATAGTGCTAACATGAAAAATCTCACAAAGAATTTGCTGCCCTTGAAATTAACGGCAATAATTATTTGTCATAGGTACTTGATGCCGAAAGTTACCTGGATGTTATGAATCATGGGGAGACTATTAAAGAAGGAAATACGACATCCAGTCAGGACAAAGAAAAAACTATGATTTTTCTTTGTTATCATATCCACGAGGGATTGAAAATGGAGTATCTTACAATAAAAGATTCCCGTATCTTGTGAAAAAATTTGAAAGAGAGGTATAAGTGATTACAACTTTGCATTATTTAAAATCAATTCAAAATTGTTGTTATGCAGAGAGAAAATTACAAATGCCGATATGTTAGAGAAGACATTTTCTACATTTCATGTCTCAACGCTCATGTAGCAGCAATATCGAGGGAAGAGTTTTAAACAGTATTCTGAATTAATTTCATGTCTTCTTGTGGCCGAACAAAATAACGAGTTATTGATGAAAAATCATGAATCTTAACCCACCGAAACAACATCATTCCCTGAAGTGAATGATGTGAATTTTAATAATAATCATGGTCGAGGTCGTGGTCGTGGTCGAGGTCGTGATCGTGGCAGAGGAAGAAATAATTATTATTTTCATGTGGTCATTCTAATCATTTAAATTTCAAAAGAACCACACAGAATGATGAGCACAAAGGAAAAAATCCACAAGATAAAAAAAAATAGTGTTGAAAATAAAAGCTTCCGATGCGGAATGATTGGGCATTGGTCACATACCTGTCGTACATCAAAATACTTAGTTGACCTAGTCTCACTGAAGGAAAAAGAGAAAAATATGGAAGCAAATTTTGCATACCAGGATAATGATATATTTGACCCATCCCATATGACAAATTTGGATGTGATAGACTTCTTTGAATCTCCTGAAGAGAAGATTGGCATAGTTGGTGACACATCAAGTGTTTCTTTTGACTTTGAGAATATATTGACTTAATGTTGTTGTTTTCTTTTATCTATCTTCATGTTTTTTTTAGTAACTTTTGTATATTTTAAGTGTTGTTTTTCTTATTGTAATTATTTTTTTTTTAATAAAGAAACATGGATCATTTTCATATGTTGGGTGACTCAAAAAATGAATAAAGAAGATCTATATCTGGCAGACACTGCAATTACAGATACAATACTTACAAATAAAAAATACTTTTCCAAATTGACAATGTTGAAAGCAAAAGTAAATACAATATCAGGTTCTGCAAACTTGATTGAAGGTTTTGGAAAAGCAAATATTATTTTACCTAGAGGAACAAAATTTATAATTGACAATGCATTGTTCTCTAGTCAATCAAAGAGAAATCTTCTAAGTTTTAAAAATATACGTTGCAATGGTTATCATATTGAGATTGATAGTAAAAATAATGTGGAATATCTATATATCATATCCACTGTCTCAAATGGAAAACGTATATTAGAAGAGTTGCATGCTTTATCTTTTGGATTGTATTATACTCATATATGAGTAATTGAAACATATGCAACGATGAACTTGAAGTTCATCCAGACATATTTACAATTTGGCATGACCGATTGGGTCATCTAGGATCTATAATGATAAGGAGAATTATTAAAATTCAAATGGACACCCATTGAAGAACTAGAAGATTCTTTAATCTAATGAATTATCATGTGATGCTTACTTTCAAAGAAAATTGATAATTAGACCATCACCACCTAAAGTGGGGACTGAATCACCTTCATTTTTAGAACGAATTCATGGTGATATATGTGGACTCATTAACCCATCAAGTGGACCATTTAGATATTTTATGATATTGATAGATGTATCCAATAGATGATCCACACGTGTGCTTATTATCAAGTTGAAATCTTGCATTTGCAAGATTACTTGCTCAAATAATTAAGTTAAGAGCACAATTTTCTGATTATATAATTAAGAACATTCGTCTTGATAATGCTAGTGAATTTACATCCAAAGCTTTTGATAATTATTGTATGTCAATTGGGATAAGTGTTGAACATCCTGTAGCTCATGTTCATACACAAAATGGTTTAGTAGAATCATTTATAAAATGTTTGCAATTAATTACAAGACCATTACTTATGAGAGCTAAGTTTTCTTCATTTGTATAGGGACATGCTATTTTGCATGCAACGTCACTTATACATATTAGGCCAGTAGCTTATCATAAGTACTCACCATTACAATTAGCTTATGGTCATGAGCCAAATATTTTCCATTTGAGAATTTTTTGATGTGCAGTATATGTTCCAATTGCTCCACCATAACATACTAAGATAGGTCCTCAAAGAAGGTTAGGAATATATGTTGGATATGATTCCTCATCAATTATTAAATATCTTGAGCCCCTGATGGGTGATGCATTTACTGCATGATTTGCTGATTGTCATTTTAATGAGACAAATTTTCCAATATTAGGGTGAGGAATTAAGAAGTTGGAAAAATAAATTACATGGACTGGATCGTTATTGTCTCATTTAGATCCCCGTACAGTTCAATGTGAACTTGAAGTTCAGAAAATAATTCATTTGCAAAATATAACAAATCAATTACCAGATCATTTATAGATGCAAAGAAAGTAACTAAGTCACATATACCATCTGTAAATGTTCCATAAAAAATTGATACCCCAACACAACAAGTTGTCACTAATGAGTCTGAAACATGCCAGAAGTGTGGTCGACCAGTGGGTTACAAAAATAAAAATCCTCTAAAAAGAAAAATAATTAATAGTTAAGAAGACTTGGTTTAGGATTTAAATACCCATAAAAAAATCCTCGACATGACTAGTGAGGAAGGTGAAATACCTAAAGATAATAATGAGATTTCAATAAACTATGTCATGTCAGGAAAAAGATGGAATCGAACTAATGTAATTATTGACAACATTTTTGTGTATAATGTTGCTCTTGATATTATATCTAAAAATGAGGATCGTGAACCAAAATCTATTGAAGAATGTCGACATAGAAAAGATTGGCTTCAGTAGAAAGAAGCAATCGAGATAGAATTAAATTCACTTGCAAAATGTCCGATTTTTGGACCAGTAGTCCGAACACCAAAAGTGTTAAACCTGTGGGATAAAAATGGGTATTTGTGAGGAAAATAAATGAAAATAATGAGGTAACAAGATATAAGGCAAGACGAATTGCATAAGGTTTTTCACAAAGACCTAGTATTGATTTTGAGGAGACATATTCTTCGGGGGTGGATGCAATTACATTAAGATATTTTATTGACTTGACTGTGTATAAAAGTTTGGATATGCATCTTATGGATGTAGTCACAATATATTTATATGGATCTCTTGATAATGATATTTATATGAGAATCTCAGAAGAATTTAAGGTACCTGAAATATATACATCAAATTTTCAGGAATGGTATTCAATAAAGTTACAGAGATCACTATATGGATTGAAACAATCAGGACGGATGTGGTACAATCACCTCAGTGGATATTTATTGAAAGAAGGATATCATAATAATCCAATATGTCTGTGTGTTTTTATAAAGAAATCACAATCAGGATTTGCTATTATAATTGTATATGTTGATGACTTAAATATAATTGGAACTCATGAAGAGCTTTCAAAGGCAATATAATATCTTAAGAAAGAATTTGAGATGAAAGATCTCGGAAAAACAAAATTTTGCCTTAGTTTGTAAATTGAGCATTTGGCAGATGAAATATTTATTCATCAGTTAACTTATATAGGAAAAATTTTGAAAAGATTTTGTATGGACAAAGCACATCCATTAAATATTCCAATGGAAGTTCCTTCATTGGATATAAAGAAAGACATATTTCAACCTCGAGAAGATAATAAAGATCTTTTTGGTCCTGAAGTACCATATCTTAGTGTAATTTGTGCACTTATGTATCTTGCTAATAATACAAGACCAGATATTGCATTTTCAGTAAATTTATTAGCTAGATATAGTCATTCTCCTACAAAAAGACATTGGAACGAAATTAAGCATATACTCTATTATCTTCGAGGAACAATTGATATGGATTTTTTTATTCAAATAAATCAAAATTTGATCTAGTTGGTTATGTAGATTCTGGATATATATTTGATCCACACAAAACTAAATCTCAAACAGGTTATCTGTTCACATGTGGCGGCACTGCTATATTATGGTGATCGGTGAAACAGACTATAACGACCACTTCCTCAAATCATGCTGAAATTCTTGCAATTCACGAGGCTAGTCGAGAATGTGTATGGCTAAGGTCAATGATTCAACACATTCGTGAAACGTGTGGCTTGTCTTCTAATAAAAACATTCCAACAATATTATACGAAGACAACAAAGTTTGCATAGCCCAAATCAAAGGAGGATATATTAAAGAAGATAGAACAAAACATATTTCACCGAAGCTTTTCTACACTCATGATCTTGAAGAAAATGGCGACATCACTGTACAATAAATTTGTTCGAAGGATAACCTGGCAGACAATTTACAAAGGCATTACCAATTGCAACTTTTGAAAAATTGGTGCACAAAATTGGAATGCGACGACTCAGAGATCTTAAGTGATGTTTTTGTTGGGGATGATGCCCTAAAGTTTCGTGTTCTGTAGTTTGTAAACAGTTTGTACAAATGCTTGTGACATATAATATATGATATTTACATCACTTATTGACTTTGCACATTTAGATGTTTTATTTGCTTTACCACAAACCAATAAACTAAAATTCCTAGTTGTCATTATGTAACTTAAGCATGTATGTGGTGACATACAAGTGGATCATGTCTTAAGTGATAACCAAAATGGTCTGTAGTATATGGATATAGGAAGGAAACCTTATCCTGGTAACGCTACGGATACGACCCGCTTTGTGGAATAGTTACAAGTATTGTGACTTGTCACAGATGGTCTGATCATGATCATTCGTGTTGGGGACATGCGAGTGGGGGCGTCCTATACAAAGAGTTTGTATAATACATACCCACGAAGTGTTAATGTCTCATTATATAACACCGTTCATGATAGAGACTTCACTTCACTAGGATGACCATAGGTAACATGACCTCTATCCTGAGTGAGTTGGGAACTCTTGCCATCGAGGGCGGTCTTTTAATTTGCATGGGTGTGAGTGGCCAGGCCGCCGATTCAAAACTACCACTTTGGGGATTCGTCTGATTTGGGAGCTGGGAACTCAGCTACACAAGATAGAATTCACTCATTCCCGAAGCAGGGGTAAGTAGATAGATAACTTCATTAAGGGCTGATCCCAGGGCTTGAACGATGTGGCGTCACACACCTTCTCTTGGATTGAGAGATGTTCACACATAGTAGGACTATGTTGTATTGTTCATTAGAGGGATCAATGGTACTTAAGAAGTGAGATGTAACTATAAGAGCAAAACGGTAAATTGGCCCAGCTGTACTTACGAGCATCTGTGAAGGGTTATTGTACTCATGATTGGTTATATCCGATGGACACAGAAATATATCTGTGGTAAGAAGAGTTCAGCTATCGGTCTTTAGTGGAATGCCTGACAGTTAACGGATGGTGGATCTCGTGACTAAAGAGTTTAGTTAGCTATTCTTGTACCGTTGGAGCTTCGAGCCATAGATCTATAAGGTTCCCTTTGTAGCTTGGATACAAGTTGAGAATCAGTTTTTGGGCATGTCTGAAATGTTCAAATTAACAAGAGGAAGTTCGATTATATATGATATAATTGAACTGGTTAATTATATATGATATGATTGACTAAATGTATGAGATACATTAATTTGGAGGAAATTGGATATAAATATGATTTAGTAGAGGAGAAAATGCTATGGTTGATATACGATATTAAACTGTAGATTATGAATATAATATGATTATATTTATTATTTTATTAATTGGACGATTATGAGATAATTGCCCACCGTTTTCTCTGAAATCATGCGTTAGTGGGAGTTCAATCCAGTTATCGTAACTGAATAATAAAATGAAAATTGTTTTCATTTTGCAAGAGATCTAAGAGAGACACATAATTGGTCATGGTGTGATAGCATATGATCGCATAGTATTTGAGAGCCTATACGATAGTGCATCACGTTTACTAAACGATCGCACACCTGCGCGCGCATTCACTAAACAATCGCTTAGTGCCCGTGCCTAACTAAACGATCGTATAGACGAATGCCCAGTTTTTCCTACATGATCATGTACCTCGCCTAAAAGATCAAACACCCGACTATACGATAGTCTTTTCTTTTTCCCACTTGCTTAATATTTTGTACACGATAGCCTTTCCTCCTCACCTCTACTAAATCCGAACAAAGCCCACCCTTTGGATTGTCACTTCGAGAATACTGAGAACTCCGAGTGGTGGTGTCGTCCCCGTTTCCTGGTATTCGTGTGAAGCCGTTTGTGGTAGACGATTGGAGGTGCTAGACGATAGCTTGCTGGTTTAGCAAGAACGAGAGGAGTTCGTTTGTGGAGAGAGCGAGTCTTGCCGAGAAGAAAGTCTTCAACTGGTATGTTTACTCGTTCTCTTGTCTTTTATCTTTTAAGCATGTCAATAATTTAGTGTTGTTAAATATAAGGGAGCACAGTCCACGTAGTAAAGTCATGTTACGTGAGCATTCCAACGAAACTACTGAAACTTCAACAAGAGTTGTTGAACGGTCTTCTTCATCAGTAAAAGTTGATGATTGTTCATCTAGTAGGTCAGTTCCACCTCAAGAGTTGAGGGAACCTCGACGCAGTGGGAGGGCTGCGAACCCGCCCGTTCACTATCTGAGTTTCACGAAAATCCTTGCTATGTTAGCAGATGGCGACGTTGAGGATCCATTGTTTTATCAAAAGACAATGGAGGATGTTGACCAGGATGAATGGGTCAAGGCCATGGATCTCGAGATGGAGTCGATATACTAAACTCAGTATGAGATCTTGTAGATCAGCCTGATGGGGTAAGACATATAGGTTGTAAATGGATCTACAAGCACAAATGGGGTGCTGGGGGAAATGTGCAAACCTTCAAGGTTTGACTTGTGGCAAAGGATTATACCCAGGTAGAGGAGTCGACTATGAGGAGACTTTCTCGCCTATTGCTATGTTAAAGTCGATCCACATCCTCCTGTCCATTGCAGCTTATTATAATTATGAGCAAATGGACGTCAAGACGGCCTGTCTGAATGGCAATCTTGAGAAGATCATTTACATGGTGCAACCCAAGGGATTTATTGCCCAAGGTCAAGAGCAAAAAGTTTGCAAACTGAATCGGTCCATTTATGGGCTGAAACATGCGTCTTGAACATTCGATTTGATACTGCGATCATATCGTATGGCTTTGACCAAAACGTTGATGAACCTTGTGTCTATAAGAAGATTGTCAACGGTTCAGTAGTTTTCTTAGTGTTGTATGTAGATGATATACTACTCATTTGCAATGATGTAGGTCTATTGACTGTAGTTAAGAATTGGTTAGCAATCCAATTCCAAATGAAATATTTGGGAGAGGCTCAGTTTTTTCTGGGTATACAGATGTTTTGGGATCATAAGAACAAAGTGCTATCGTACACTGACAAGATGTTGCTCAAGTACTCGATGCAGGACTCCAAAAGAGGCCTACTGCCGTTTAGGCATGGAGTCACTTTGTCTAAGGACATGTGTCCTAAGACACCTCAAGAGGTTGAGGAAATGAGATGGGTCCCATATACATCTGCCGTTGGCAGTTTGATGTACGCAATGCTCTGTACTAGGCCAGACATCTGCTACGCTGTGGGAATAGTCAGTAGGTATCAGTCCAACCTAGGGTAGGGTCATTGGACCACAGTGAAGAACATCCTCAAGTATCTTCGGAGAACGAGAGGCTACATGCTCGTGTATGGATCTAGGGATTTGATCCTTACTGGATACACGAATTCTGATTTTTAGACTGATAAGGACTCTCGCAAGTCCACTTTAGGGTCAATTTTTACTCTTAATAGAGGAGCTGTAGTGTGGCGAAGCACTAAGCAGGGGTGCATCGCCGACTCCACTATGGAGGCGGAGTACGTAACGGCTTGTGAAGCTGCTAAGAAGGTCGTCTGACTTAGGAAGTTTCTGACAGAACTGGAAGTTGTTCAAGATATGTCTAGGTCCATCCCCTTCTATTGTGACAATAGTGGTACTGTGGCGAGCTCCAAGGAGCCTAGGAGTCACAAGCGCGACAAACACATAAAGTGAAAGTATCATCTGATCCGTGAGATAGTGCATCGAGGGGACGTGATTGTCATGGAGATCGCTTTGGAGCACATCATTGTCGACCCATTTACGAAGGCTCTTTCGACTACAGTATTTGAGGGTCACCTTCAGAGTATGAGTCTACGGGATCGCCCGCGACTGGATTAGAGCAAGTGGGAGATTTTATTGTATGGGGCTTTTATGCCCTAGTTTATTGTTTTGTACTAGTTTCTGTACATCCCACTCGCTTTAGGACAAGTGGGAGATTGTTGGGGATGATGCCCTAAAGTTTCGTGTCCTGTAGTTTGTAAACAGTTTGTACGAACGCTTATGATGTATAATATATGATATTTACTTCACTCCTTAACTTTGCACATTTAGATGTTTTATTTTCTTTACCACAAACCAATAAACTAAAATCCCTGGTTGTCATTATATAACTTAAGCATGTATGTGGTGACATACAAGTGGATCATGTCTTGGGTGATAACCAAAATGGTCTGTAGTATATGGATATAGGAAGGAAACCTTATCTTGGTAATGCTACGAATGTGGCCCGCTTTGTGGAATAGTTACAAGTATTGTGACTTGTCACAAATGGTCTGATCTTGATCATTCGTGTTGGGGACATGCGAGCGGGGGCGTCCTATACAAAGAGTTTGTATAAGACCTGACCACGAAGTGTTAATGTCTCGTTATATAACACTGTTCATGACAGAGACTTCACTTCACTAAGATGACCATAGGTAACATGACCTCAATTTTGAGTGAGTTGGGAACTCCTTCCATTGAGGGCGGTCCATTGATTTGCATGGGTGCGAGTGGCCAGGTCGTCAACTCAAACCTACCACTTTGGAGATTCGTCTGATTTGGGAGCTGGGAACTTAGCTACACAAGATGGAATTCACTCCTTCCCCGAAGTAGGGGTAAGTAGATAGATAGCTCATTTAAGGGCTGATCCCGGGGCTTGAACGGTGTGGTGCCACACACATTTTCTTGGCGCGATAGGTGTTCACACATAGTAGGACTATGTTGTGTTGTTCATTAGAGGGATCAATGGTACTTAAAGAGTGAGATGTAACTACAGGGAAAAAATGGTAAATTGGCCCAGCTGTACTTATGAGCATCTGTGAAGGGTTATCGTAACTCATGATTAGTTATATCCGATGAACACAGAAATATATCTGTGGTAAGAAGAGTTCAGCTGTTGGTCTTTAGTGGAATGCTTGATAGTTAAAGGTTGGTGGATCTCGTGACTAAAGAGTTTAGTCAGCTATTCATGTATTGTTGGAGCTTCGAGCCGTAGGTTCATAAGGTCCCCTTGGTTGCTTGGATATAAGTTTAGAATCAGTTTTTAGGTAAGTTTGAAATGTTCAAATTGACAAGAGGAAGTTCGATTATATATAATATAATTGAACTAGTTAATTTTATATGATATGATTGACTATATGTATGAGATACATTAATTTGGAGGAAATTGGATATAAATATGATTTATATCAAGTAGAGGAGAAAACACTATGGTTGATATATGATATCAAACTATAGGTTATGAATATAATATGATTATATTTATTATTTTGTTAATTGGACGGTTATGAGATAATTGCCCACCGTTTTCTCCGAAATCATACGTTAGTGGGAGTTCAATTCGGTTATCGTAATTGAAGAATAAAATGAAAGTTGTTTTCATTTTGCAAGAGATTTAAGAGAGACGCGTAATTGCTCACAGTGTGATAGCATTCGATCGCATAATATTTGAGAGCCTATACGATAGCGCATCGCGTTTACTAAACGATCGCACACCCGTGTGCGCATTCACTAAACAATCCCTTACCATTTCCTAAACGCGCTTAGGGCCCGAGCCTAACTAAACGATCGTATAGACGATTGCCCAATTTTTTCTACCCGATCGTGTACCTCGCCTAAACGATCAAGCACCCGACTATACGATAGTCTTTCCTTTCTTTCACTTGTTTGATCTTTTGTACACGATAGCCTTTCTTCCTCACCTCTACCAAATCTGAACAAAGCCCACCCTTTGGATTCTCACTCCGAGAATACTGAGGGCTCTGAGTGGTGGTGTTGTCCTCATTTCCTGGTGTTCGTGCGAAGCTGTTCGTGGTAGATGATTGGAGGTGCTAGACGATAGCTTGCTGGTTTAGCAAGAACGAGAGGAGTTCGTTTGTGGGGAGAGCGAGTCTGGTCGAGAAGAAAGTCTTCAACTAGTACGTTTACTCATTCTCTTATATTTTATCTTTTAAGCATGCCAATAATTTAGTATTGTTAATGCATATCTGTATGTGTGAATATTTATGTAGAAATTCTGTCACAATGAATTGGAAAGGTTCGCTTCTGCTCATAGATACTCTTGTATAAGAGTTCTTTCAGTTTTCATGAGGGGGAGCAAATATATTCTTTTGAAAATATAAATTATATGAAATATGTACTCTTTTTCCTTCATTAGGATTTTTTTCCATGTGGTTTTTTCCTAATAAAGTTTTAATGAGTCATATTTCATACATATAATGGGCATCTAAGGGGGAGTATTATAAATATTATATAAAAACAATACATGCCTCTAATCCCATGCTTAATGTCCAATGTCAAGTGTCATTTTCTCATTATCACATGTTGTGGCTATGTGTCCAAGTGTGCCACTTCCTACTTGCCAAAATTTCCTATAAATAAGTGGTCATTTGTGGATTTTGTAGAGATATATACATTGGTGAGAATTGCACTTCGATTACATATTATCCAATTTAATAATTTTAGTTATTTTATGCTTTTAGTTATTTTATTTTATTTATTTATTATTATATTATATTTTCTCTATTTGTACTTCTCAATTTCACAACATTTTCAACCTTTGTTTTAATCTATTATTTTAGTATATACTTTTCGGCTCTTATTTTTATCTTATTCTATTACTACATCTTTTTTTCAACTCTTATTATTGTTTTATACTCTCTATATTTTTTCAACTCTTATTTTTATTTGATTCTATTAGCATATTTTTCAACACTTTTACTTTGGTAAAGTTAACATCTAAATCGACAACGAAGGTGAATATATATCGAAACGTAGAATTATCTATCTATTCCATTGAACTTACAAAGAAAATAATTATTTGATGTGTAAGGTCTATTCATCTTGAAAATTAGTACTTTTAACTATAAATTTAATAAGTATGAATCCAATGAACAAATTCATTATTCAATAATAAATATATTTTTTAAAAAATATAATATTGAATTCAATAGTTTAAAAAATATTGATGCAAAATCCAAATACTAAATACATATTCCATAATTTCAAACTCCAAATATATAAAATATGATATGGTCTCGTGCATAACATTAAGCAAGAAAAAAAATCCCTTCATTACATTGAAGAGATTTTTTAGAATTCTTCAAAAATTAAAAATCTATATCAAGTTATAAATATTAAATTTTCCAAATTTAAAAAAGCCTTCAAGGTCTTATATAATTTTTTTCTTCATCCCATGATCATTCCAAATACGAGATTAATTTAATACTTGTAACTTGATAGCAATTTTTTTTTTTTTTTTTTTTGTAAAATAAGGTTAACTTCTTTTCACCCAAGCATGAGTTCAGAACGCTTTGTTTTTTGTTTCACTCCAAAAGGTCTCATATCAATGGAGATAATCATCCTCATTTATATACCCATGATAATCCTCTTATCTAACCAATGTGGTACTTTGGTCGTATTTCCAATAATAACAAAATCGATATTGACCTATATCTTCATAAACAAACCTGATTGTTATTGATTTGATTAGCTTCAATCGATATTGAGTCAATTTTCAACTTTTATTGTGCACATTAAATGTAGAAACAACATATGAAGTTTACACTAAAAAAACACAAACTTTGTCACATTATTCTAGAAAATATTTAGTTGTTGGTAGCTATCACACTTTATCACTCTAATTCTTGAATAAAGAGTTCCAATGTGGTAAGTAACTACATGTTTCTCATATGTTAATGATGGAGTTAATGGGATTCTTTTCAAAGTGTTAATGGAGTTTCTGTTTAATTTGTAACCCCATTATACACGTGTCCAATAGCATACCCGAACCTATATTTCGACCGAAATTATTTCCAATCAATTTTCAACCTAAAAATATACCACTTATATATATATATATATATTTAACCGTAAAATTCAGCAAGTGGTAAACAAGATGATTCCAATTATTCTCCCAACCTATATTCTCTTTTGACTCTCTCTATATATATTTATATATTTGGTTAATTCAACCTTCCAAATTTTGAAATGACATCAAATCGGGAAAAATCCCAAAAATATTTATTTCAGAAGTGTTTGACATCAAATTTATGCTCAAAATGGATAGAATATGTTTGACGCTAGATGAGATATACTTATCTCTCGACAATTTTGACAAGTGAGAATAAATTACATTACATTTATTTTTTTATAAAAAATATAAGAAAAATACTTAGATGCACCTTAATATGCAATTATCTTTATGTCGTCATTTTAATTGTTTAATCAAAATTTATTATGTAATAAACTCTTTTCTCTTATTAAAATATTTTTAGAATATACTTTCTCGTACAATTAAAGTAGATTATACAAAGATGATAGGTTCAACTCAAAGATACGAGTGGCAAGTATTGTTGGAAGTTTTTAGGTTTGAACACAAAACATCTTAAATCATCCTATTTTGATACCAAATTAAATCATCAATTGACTTAAGAATTTAAGTTGTTGGATCAAGATAAATTGAATTGTAATATTTTGTTTTTAGAAAAATAAGATTAGTCTACTAATATTAATATTAATGTGGGTTGACTAATATTTATAAAATAAACTTTAAGCAGGAAGAAAGTAAGTATGATGGTCGTGTAGTAGAAAATTAAAATCAGCCTCAGAATATAATGGCTCAATGTGGCCCAATTATGATCTCCATCTTGATCTCCCACGTGTCAATTTTTCCACGTGCCTACTTCAAATATCCATTTTCGTTGCTTATATAAATTCCAAACTCCAAATCCATCTTCTACGCACCATTTTTCTTTCTTCTTCTTCTTCTTCTTCTTCTTCTTCATATAATTTATAATTACAGTCATGCAAATCTATTTACAATCGCCACCGCCGCTGCCGTCACTTTGCCGGAGCTCCTCCACCATTGAAACCCCTCCAATTAGGAAGCTCAAAGTAATCACTCCGCCACCTCCACCACTGTCGCTCCCAAAAACGGTGTCGCCTCCGCTGCGTCGGCTCAACCCATTTCAGAATTTGGCGGCGTCCCTACTGGACGCCGTCGAGTCGTCACTGATCGTTGATAAATTGCCGAAAACTGTTGACCCGACGGTTCAAATTTCGGGTAATTTCTCTCCGGTTCCCGAATGTCCCGTCCGCCACGACCTTGAAATCATCGGGAATTTACCTGCATGCTTACGTGGCGTTTATTTACGAAACGGCGCTAACCCCATGCATGCACCCATAGGTGGGCACAACTTGTTTGACGGTGACGGAATGATCCACGCCGTTACATTTCACTGCGGTAACAAAGCTAGTTACAGCTGCCGATTCACTCGCACGAGCCGGCTTCAGCAGGAAGCCGCTTTAGGCCGACCGGTTTTCCCGAAGCCGATCGGCGAGCTTCATGGTCACCAAGGACTGGCGCGGCTTGCAATCTTTTTGGCTCGAGCCGGGATCGGGTTAATTGATGGTTCTAAAGGGACAGGTGTCGCCAACGCCGGTCTGGTTTATTTCAATGGTCGATTATTAGCTTTATCCGAAGATGATCTTCCGTATCACGTTAAAATCAAGGACGATGGAGATCTTGAAACGATCGGACGGTTCAACTTCAACGGACAGATTAACTGTCCCATGATTGCTCATCCTAAAGTGGACCCCATTTCGGGAGATCTTCACGGTTTGAGTTACAACATGATTAAAAAACCATATTTGAAATATTTACGGTTCGACCGGTTCGGGAAAAAATCACGTGACGTGGACATCACCCTCCCTGAACCGACGATGATCCACGATTTCGCGATAACGGAAAACCACGTTGTGATACCAGACCATCAAGTGGTTTTCAAGTTATCCGAAATGGTTCGGGGTGGATCACCGGTCGTGTTCGACCCGAACAAAATTTCCCGGTTCGGTGTCCTGCCGAAATCCGAAGTCGACGAGAAGGGAATTGTTTGGATGGAGGTGCCGAATTGTTTTTGCTTCCATTTGTGGAATGCGTGGGAGGAAACCGGCGACAACGACGAGAAAACGGTGGTCGTACTAGGGTCGTGTATGAACCCGCCTGATTCGATTTTCAACGACCGTGACCAGCCGTTAAGGATCGAGCTGACGGAAATCCGGATGGATGTGAAGAACCGGAAAGTGACACGTCGGGTGTTCGGCTCAGGGATGAATTTGGAAGCGGGTCAAGTGAACCGGGGGTTGGTTGGGCGGAGAACCCGGTTCGTTTATATGGCGATAGCGGAGCCGTGGCCTAAATGTTCCGGCATTGCGAAGGTGGATTTGGAAACCGGGAAGGTTAAGAAATTTCTATACGGCGATGGTCGATACGGTGGTGAACCATTTTACGTGTCGGAAAATGGTAATTGCGGGGGAGATAATGAGAATGAGGACGGTGGATTTGTTGTAGGGTTTGTGAGGGACGAGAAGCGGGAGAGGTCGGAGCTGGTGGTGGTGAAGGCGGCGGAGATGGAGGAAGTGGCGGCGGTGAGGCTGCCGGCGAGAGTTCCGTACGGATTTCACGGCACATTTGTTAGTGAAGAAGAGTTGAAGGGGCAAGCTCCGAACTAGATTTTTTGTTCCTTTTCAGCCTTGTTTTTGTGTACATTAATCACTTTGTAGATTATTTTTATTTATTTATTTTCCTTGCGGTGGTTTGTAATATTAAGTGTGGTTTTTGAGATGTATTTATTGTAGATATAACTTATAATATCTAATTAAGGAATAAAATTAAACGAAGATATATTTAGCGGATGCAAAGAAATTGGACTCTCTCTCTTTTTTTTTTTTGAGTTATAAAATATATTTTGAAAAAAAAAACAAACGAACTAACAATATTGTACAACAGTGATTCAAATTTATTCAAAATTTAAATTTGAAATTGGACTCTCTCTCTTTTTTTTTTTGAGTTATAAAATATATTTTGAAAAAAAAAACAAACGAACTAACAATATTGTACAACAGTGATTCAAATTTATTCAAAATTTAAATTTGATGATACAACATGGTTTAATTAGTTTAGGTTCTGTTTTTGAAATTAATGTTCGTGTTTCTCCTTTAAAAACAAAAACAAAGTTTAGAAGCCTACGGAGCAATTGATAATATTGATTTTTTCTGTTTTTGGTTTTTCCTTCTATTTAATGATTTTTTGTTTCTTATATACTTTAACAACCCAAAAGTTTTATGCCCAAAAAAAACCCCAATAATTTTTAAAATTTTATTTTGTTTTGAATTAAATTTGGCTAGAATTTTAAATATTTAGTTAAAGAAGATGAAAATGATGGTCAAAAAGTTTAAGAAAGCAGTAAAAAAAATTTATAGTAAGAGTAATATAAGGGATCTTTAACTGGATAATAACCAGTTTTTTAGCTGGAGAAATTTTTGGCATTCTTTATTCACCTAATATGATATATTTCTAATACCACCTTTGAAATAAAATTAGTTTCTGTGTTCTCTACAAGAAACAACGCATCGACTTTAGTAGTAGTTGTTTTTTTCTTGTTTTGTTTTCTTTGTTTTTTTTTTAATAAAGCACTGACCTTTTCCAGATATATAATATTTTTAAAATACGCAAAAAGTTATAAGATATTGATGTCATTTCTTTAATTAAAAAAAAGAAAAGAAAAAACTTGATGTCAAAGGTCAGATATTTTATAATTTCATAAATAATAAAATTATGTCAAAGGGTCAAGGAGGTTGTGTAGAATGAATTAAAAAAGTTATGCTAAATCAATGTACTTTTATACTATAAATGGTAGTAAAGTAACTCATGACTCATGAGACACATCTACCTTTTTTGTTTATAATATTTAATTATCACATTCTATAAAAATATCAAGTACAAATTGATTAAAATTGTATGAACAATTTAGTTGGGTTAAAAATTCGTATTCTTACTCTTATTTGTAGTTGAAATAAGAGAAAACTATGATGCGTTTGATAATTTTTTTAAAATAATTTACATATTATGTAGATTTTTAAAAAATTAATGCAATGAAGTAGTGGTTTGGTGACCTATGAAATACTGGTTAAAAAAAAAGTATTTTGAATTATTTGTTTTAATTCTTCATATTTTTAATTTCTTTTAATCAATGACAAGAGGGTGTAGAAAGTTGAATATATAATTTTTAGGTCAAATGTATAATGTGTAAACCAATTTAAATGGTAGGTCTTATAAATATTTGAAAAACTACCATTCACTTAATTAATATTATTTAGTGGCATTTGAGCTCATCACTTTGTCAAATTTTTATGTTTGCACTCATAGTCTTGTACATTGTATATATATTTTTCATATGAATCTATAGCTATTTATACATTTTGAGTTAGAATTAAAGTTCTTCTAAGAGAGCTAATTTTGCTTCTTTTACTTTTCTTAAGCATATCTTCATTTAGAATTTGGGATGGAAAGAGATGAACATGTTTTAATTATGCAAACCTAATATGGACGTGAAGCTTATATATGTACTTAGTAAATCTTATCTTCAATAATTAAATCTCATTAGTTGCTTGCAATATTCTCTCTCTTCCAAATTCAAACATATGATTGAACTATGTCGAGTAATTAATTTGGTTTGGTGCATATGCCCAATACATCTAGTGCTCAAGTTAGACTTGAACTATGTTGAGTTGAGCAAAGATGTGAGAAAGATTGTGTGTCTTATGATATCAGTATTTTTTATGCCTAAATCTAGACGGGAGAAAATATGTCTGATTTCTTTTATATGACAGTAATAGTTATTTGTACTTTGAGGAAGAACAAGGGAGCTGCAAGATAGAAAGATTTGCGCACCGATGTGGTGCTTGCCACACACACTCCGATACTTGAGTTAAAAAATGTACTTATGTAGCAAGTAGAGAGTTTGAGTACTAGAATAAACTTACTTTTTCTGAATCCACAATTATGTCTTTATAGTGAAATTCTAACTTGGGGCGTCCATATTAGGGTTTCAAAGTCATATTAGGTTAGTTGTCTAGACAAATAGGTCAGAGCATGCATTTAGCATGTCCCGTTCATCAAATTTGGAGGCTCAGACTCGATCGTCTCATTCTTGGCTGAGGCCGAAGCCGAGCATGTTAGTTTGGGTCTTCACTCAAACTCTCCTTTTTCCATCCTTAATTAGGCTATAAGGTATAGTTTTCTGTGTTTAGTTTCGTCATTTTCTTGATCGAATAGTTTGCGAATTTGATAAAGTCGATTATTCCGTCAAGTCCAAATTCACTCGCAACAATTATGAAAGTGACTTTTTTTAGTTGTGATGATTGCTGGTTGACGTCTGTACAATTTACTCCAAGTCAAACTTATTACTCTCTCTTTACAATATCTTGGATGAAAAATTATCGATCCTCTAATAAACAATAGATATAAACTTGAGAGTAGTTTTGTGGTATGAATGAATTGTTTGACTCATAACAATGGGTTGCACCACATTATATGTGTGAAACAAAAAAAAGGGTGTTTAGACAAGAAAAAGTAGAGCCATTTTGGAAAAAGAATAGACATTATAAACAGATGAGAATGAAAGAAGTGTGTGTTGTGGGACTTTCACTTGAAGATGAATGGGGAAAAAGGAAAAAAGATAACACAAAAACCACCAATAATGGTGAGATAATATTAATATATTCCTTTTCTTTTTTGTACATTTTTTGGAAATGGGGGGACATGATGGGAATTCCTGACATCATGTTGTACAAAAACATGGGACAATACGAACTCTTTATTTCTTGTTCTATTATTTTACCTCAAAACTTCCAATTTTTGTATGGTGCGGTGGGCAAATAAGGTTTGTGTCCCTCGTTTTCTTTTATCTTTTTCTTTGCTTTTTTCATGTGAGTTTCTATTTGCTTTGAACAAGTGTTGATAAATGCTTGAGTGATTGAAGAGGACAACTGGATGGACAGATCCAAAATGACGGAAAAGTAATGTGTTAAATTATATGTTTGTGTTCTCATTTTGTGCTCCAAATTGATTTTCATGTTGAATCTTTTTGCTTAATAATACAAAAAGTTTAGTGAAAAACTGACAAATTTACATTTTGAATTCTCTACACGAGTTTCGATTTTGTATAACTAGTCTTTATTTTTCTTTATCTCGATCACTAAGCAACTTCTTTTATTTGATATGGTTAGAATATTCGGATTGTGCATATCTTCAACTCAAAAGATTTTTATTAGTTGATAGATCCTAATCCGATCTAACTATGAGATGTTTAATTTGAGTCTAAATGATTAAGGAGGTCAATCGTTACTATTTATGCAATTAGCTATAAATTCATATTTGTATTTGTTAGACATGAAAAGTTCTTCAAAAATTTATAAACCGATTTAGTTTTCATAAATACATTCAATTTACTTCAACCTAACTCAACCCAACGTATTTATTAATTTATTATTTGAGATAGGTTAATCTTAATCAAACTTTTACCTACAACTTCACTAGGACCATAAATAAAACTATGAGGGTGTATTTTTTTTTCCTTTTATAGAATAATTACATATGGATAAAGATCTATATTTTATACTCTTTGATACAATTATTCCCCCTCCTAGTTTTTTTTCCTTGTAATTTATAAAATAGCATCAAATGGGGGTTTAAATTATTTTACAAGATTATCATTTTGTCATTATAGGAACAAATGATATTTTAAAATATATTCATGATATGATATTGTGCCAAAGTAATAATTCAATAGGTGTATAGATAATGTATTAGTGATCAAAATTTCTATGGTTCAATTCCTCCACTTATATCGTACAAAAAAAATGATATTGTCATTTTGAGCAAGATCAGAGATTTATTTATTTATTTTTTTTAATTTCATAACATAAAATATTTTTTATAAATCATTTTGTACCACATATCTTTAGATATTTTAACATTATACAGGGCTCAAGAATAGTTCATCCAAAGTACCATCAAGTTTTTCCCTTTAAGAGTTCAACTTTACATTTTGTTGAAAAAAAAAACATACCTATATATTACCTTTTACTATATATACATATATATATATATATATATATACTTAAATGGGTTTTAATATCCAAATTATTTAGAGTACTAAAAGTGCAAAAATATCTTTTTGGGCTTTCAAAAATATCTATGGATAATTAAATAAACTTTTTAATGAAAAAAAAGGAACCGTTTAAAAAATTGTTTTAAATATGAAACTTTTTGAGTGTGCTCTTTCTTTTATTTATATAATTTATCCAAGCACCTATAGGAGAAAGGCCACTAAATAAAGTCAAATGATATATATTTAAGAGTGGTCTAACAAACTGACACATAGGCTGTATAATCATAGTGGCAGAAAGGCTTCTAGAATTGGATAAAGAACATATTCAACATAAAGTATTTCATCTTAATCAATTTTCTTAGTTTAAATTCAATGTCATTTTGATCACCTAACATTATAACATGATATTATTCATGTAATCATATTCCCAAATGACTTCAATATTATAACTTTTTGATATTGCTAGTGGAAAATAGGTCCTTTCTTCACTCAATATATATGTTTTAACGTTCACCTTTCAAAATATATCTTGACATATGTTTTTGAAATACAACAATTATAAAAATGAGAGATCGAATCTTTTCGACCTCGATATAAAAGAATGCATATCAATTACCTTTGAGTTAAATTTGCTTTCGCATCTAGAAGTAGTTAAGCAAAATACATTTTCTTAATTTTGAGGTGTAGAATTTGAACTCTCTCTTCTTTATGCAAACTATGTTAAATTACAAGTTTGTGTCCCTCAATGAATTAAAAGTGTAATAACTTTTTTGAAATTTTAATTTTATGACTAATAGATGTTTGAACATTAAAAATGTCTGATAGTTCCTAAATTTTCATTTTAATTAAGTCTAATAGATACTTGTCATATTTTAAAAAAAATAAAAAAAATAAAACTAATTGGTGTATTAGGTTTAAAATTATATTTTATGTATAACAGGATCTTTATAACTTTCAACTTTGTATCTAGTAGATCTCTATGAATATTTAAAAAATAATGAATGAGACACTGATCTAATGAACAAAAATTGAAAATTCAGGATTTGTTATTGGATACAAAAATTGAAAGTTTAAGGATTTGTTAGACAATTTTTAAAATTCAAGGTCCAAATAATAGACACAAATTTCAAAGGTATGTAGAAATGAAGTGTCAAACAAATCAATTGTTGTGTTGATGATCACTGCCTTGAAATCAATTGCAGCACAACTTCGGTATTAATCATCTCATGCCAGTTGTTCTCCAAGGTTAACACAACACTCTTGATAGAAGAGCTCTTGTTGAAAAGAGTTGGAATCAAGAACAATTTTTTGCAAAGAGAAAATCAAAGAGATAGAAAATAGAGAGAAAAAGGAATCTACATTTGAAACCTAATTTCTAATCTCTCAGTATATAGAGAAAAACGTTGTATTTATAAGAATATTAAGTTTGTAACGTTTTGGTCAAAATGTAACATTAAATGTTTTAAAACTTCCTATGTGGGATGCTTTTTGACAAGTCATTTCCAACAACCCTCACTAATGACTAACATTTTAAGGAAAACATTAATGAAGTAATTTCCCTTAGCAAAGAAAGTAATATAAACTTAAACATCAATACCTTTCCATTTGAATTGATGCATAGTGAGGCATGACAACAATCTTATTAAATAAGTTACTTTTTGAACTTTCAACAATTATGATTGTGACCCCTACAACACGTTTCATCATTGTTTTTCTTGATTCTGCGATATAATTCTAAATCACATGTTATTTAAGGTCATGCACATAAACCTCAGTTCATCGTGAAAGCTCTAGAAAGAAACCCTTAAATTCTTTCGTAGAAGGTAGTCATAGCTTCACAATTACGTTACTTGCTTCATCAAGTCTGTCAGAGACAAACCACTAAAAAACTGAGCTATGAAGACTTCTCAATTATTCATCAAATCCTACTAGGATCACCAAAATAAAGAGTTATGGGATTTTTGAGAGTTTGAGTCTCATGCACATTGAAGACTTTAGAATTTCTCTCCTTGTTAGGCCTTTGGTAGAGGCTCCACTAAGTTCCTCTCAGACCTTACAATTATCAAGAAAATAATTCATCATTTCAATAACTATTTCACATCTCCATATTTGAGGCGTATTTGCCTTCTTTTTCCATTATACACATTGTTTTTTGCAATACCTATGACAACTTGTGAATCACAATGTAAATATTATGCTAATGAAGCCTCCACATCGGTACATCTTCTAATAGGTTTCTTATCTACTTTGCCTCTTACCTTGCTAGCTCGAGAGCTATAAGCTCATATTAGCAAGTCTACTTTACTGATTTCCTTGAAATAGCTCATCCACCTAGTAAGACACACATCCATTAGTGGATCTTTCTGCTACTGAAGCCTCCACATTGGTACATCTCCTAGTAGGTTTCTTAACTATTTTGCCTCTTACCTTGCTAGCTTGAGAGCTATAGACTCATATTAGCAAGTCTACTTTACTGATTTCCTTGAAATAGCTCATCCACCTAGTAAGACACACATCTATTAGTAGATCTTACCTTGTCGTTATCTGTTACCCAGTTTGCATCACAATATCCTTTTAAAATGATAGGAAAATTATTACAATGCAATCAATGATCTATAGTACTCTTAAGATATCTTAATAAACAATTAAGAGCAGTCCAATGATCGTTATCAAGATTGTGTCTACTCAATCTTTGCATATTCAGATTGAGAAACACTATCACCTAGTTTTCTTCAAACTCATACTAGTGTCATAAGATGTTCTTACAGAAGCATCTTTAAGGCAATCAAAGCTCTTTGGTTTTTCTTATTTTAACACCAAGTATCACATCAACTTCATCTAAGTCTTTCATCTCAAATGTAATGACAAGAATGACTTGTTATTCTTAATTACATCTATGTTTATACAGAGGATATTTTACCAACATACAAACAAATTGTTGAAGGAACCATTGAAGGTCCTTGAGTAGAAACGGGATCAGACCCATATCCCAAATTTTATAAAAACCATAATTTGACAGAAGAAACAAACATTATATATCAAATTTAAAAATACAATATGCTTATAGAAATCGAGAAAAGGAAATTAGGAACTCACCCTTGAAGATTCTATCTTCTTCACGTATCCTCTTCTATGCCAAATGGCCACGAACTTGAAACCTTTTATCCCAAAATGGCCATCATGTTCGTCGGATTCGTGATGTGAGCTTAGGAGTGTATTGTATGAGGTAATTGAAAAAATAGAGTGCAAATGTGATTGATGCGTTGATGCGTTAGTGATGCGTTAGTGATGTGTGAAGGGACGCGTGACACTCCTCTTTATGCGTTCAAGTTTTCCTGAATAAGATCCAAGTACAAATCCAACTCAGGTTCCTGGTAAGTCCAGGGTCGAACTCAGAGATTTAGATTAAAGCTAACGCAAAGCTTGCGTTGTAGCTGATGTAGACGTATCCTAAGTGAATGCGTAATGAGTTATCTACACTAAGTTTACTGTGTGCATGCAAGAAGATACAAAAAGGTCAAGTAGAAAACAGGGGGTCGTGTGAAAATGGTATTTAATGTAGGGGATATGCGCCGATCTAAGTGAAATGTACACGTACAAGAATGTGATGCAGATGGAAATGACTTGTTTATCTCTGTTTATGCGTTAGACTGCTGCTTACTTTCTATTTAGCACTTCTCAATGTGAATGTCATACAATTTCCTATCTCTAGGATGTATGCGTTAGTCACAGAATGCAATAAAACACTAGTGCATCTATCTCTAGATATACCAAGCATTTCTAACTTAATGCTTGCTTGCTTATTCTCTTGAATAATTCAAGCTAAAGTAGCTTTTACCAAGTGATTCAGTTGGCTTAGGCGTTTAGAAATGGATTTTGCATGAAGTTATAGATGCATCTAACATAAAGCAAGAAATAAATAGTAGCAAAGTGTAGTAGATCAAATATGTGAATTCAAAAAGAAACCAATTATCGTTACAAGATCAACACTCAATCAATTGAGATGAGGAGAATTAGAATTCAAATGAAAAGAAAGGAGTCAAGCCGCATAGTACAATCTCTTGTCCTCTTTGGCCCAATTTAAATCTGTGTACAACCAACTTGTAGAAGAAAATCTTTCTCGAGCTAGACTTTCTCCACTCCTTAATCGATAGTGGAGGTGGTTCTCTTCCTTCTTGTGTTCTTGTCATAGCAGCACAACTCTAAGTCTCTAAATTTCAGAATTATACAAATTGAGCTAAAAATCCACTCATCTGGTGGGATGTATTCTATTTATAGGCGTTGTTCTTCATCAACTTGATGATGGGCAGCATTAAATTCCATACCCTGGTCAGCCGCTTGACACTCAGACACTTTTCAGATGCCGCCAGCTGCAGATGCCCATGCTTGCAAGTGGTGATTTGACACAAACAGCTTGAATCAATGAATCTTTCTTGCGTTGAAACCCCTCCGACGCATGCCTATGCATTGACGTTGCCTGCGACACTCGAAATCTTTGTTGAAATCCTGCAATATTATGCATTAGTGTTGCAGTTTTTCAGTAATAAATACTCTTTTGCATGAGTTTGGTAGCGTTTGAGTAATTCCATGCGTTCTCTCTAAGAATGATGAGATTTTATCATTAAAGACCCGAACTGTTCCAACTTTTGAGTGACAAGTTATCACATCACCAATTGGTTTCCACTGTATTCTGTAGGATGAGAATTCAAGGAGTTTGTAGGCTCTTGGTTTTTGGGAGAAGAAGGGAATTAAGAGGAATCAAGAGATTGGGACGCTGAGAACCTTTTGTTTTTTAGAACAAAAAATTCTCTATTTTTTTGTCAAAAATTCTAGAGAGATGAGAAGATGAAAACCAACAAAAATGCATCCCCTCACTTTACACATTGTAGAAAGAAAAAAAGGGAGAGGGACCAAAAATAAATTTCAAAAATAAAATTAATAAATAAAATTAATTTTAATAAAATGTTAATATATATTTATATAACCACTTTATCATATAATATATATTAAACTATATGTTATATCAAATATAACATATAACCTATAGTTTAATATTGTATCAAATACAATATAACCTATAGTTAATTCTCTCAACAACGATATTTAATATGAATCCTATTTATATTAAATTTAATTACATGAATCCAATTCACATAATTGATATTTGAATCAAATTTAAATATTTATTTTCTCTTAAATAAACTTTATATTATAATATATCAAATACATTATAGTAATTATATCATACATAACTAAATTAAATTAATTATACTACATATAATTAATTCCCTCAATTAATTCGAATAATTCAAATTAATCTAAAATTGATTCTCATTTAATCCCTGTTGAGTTATAGAGAATACCTCATGGACCTATAGATTGAATCTTCAATGGTACTTGAATAATTAATTAAACTTCTTTAATTAAATTACTCAACTCTATTAACTGCCGAGCACTCCACTAAAGATCCATAGCGAAACTTTTTGCACTACATATATATTTCTGTGTCAATTGAATATTATCAGTCAACAGTGCAATAACTCTTCACAAATTGCTCGTAAGTACAGCTAGGCCAAAAATTACCATTTTACTTCTGTAGTTACATCTAACTCCTTAAGTACCACTAATCCTTCTAATGAATAATAAATCATAGTCCAACTATGACTAAACCCCTCTCGGGCCAAGAGAGGGTGTGGTGCCACATAGTTAAAGCCTCAGAATCAGATCTTAAAAGAGTAATTTATCTACTTACCCCTACCTCGAGGAAGGAGAAAATTTCGTCTTGTGTAGCTGTGTTCCCAGCTCCCCAATCAGACGAATCACTAAAATGGTAGGCTTGTTGAGTCGGTGATTTGGCCACTCTCACCCATACAAATCAAAGGTTCTCCTTCATAGGCATGAGTTCACATCTCATTCAAGATTTAGGTCATGTCACCTATAGTCATCTTAGTGAAATGTAAGTCTCTATTATGAACGGCGTGATATAATGAGACTAGTCATTCCATGGTCCGATCTTATACAAACTTCTTTGTATATAATATCCCCGCTCACATGTCTCTACATGAATGATCAGGATCTGATCATTTATAGCACTTTACAACAATTGTAACATCTATAGAGCGAGACGTTGTAGTGCCACTAGGATAAGGTATCCAACCTTATCCATCTACTTCATACCATTTAGGTTATCTTATGTAGCTTAAACATGTGTAACATCTACAAAGTGGACCATACTCGTAGTGTCACCAGGATAAGGTATCTAACCTTATCCATCTACTATAGACCATTTAGGTTATCACTTAAACATGATCCACCCGTATATCTCTACATACATGTTTAAGCTACAAGATAACCTTGGATGTTAGTTTATTGGTTTGTGGGTTTAATGCTACTAAATGTTAAATAAATATTTCATATTTTATTCAATAAATAAAATGTTTGTACAATATAATTAAAAACTACAGGACCCTACGAGATTTAGGGCACTAATCCCAACAATCTCCCACTTACCCTAAAGCTAGTGGGGTGTACAATATACAAGTTATACTAATATACAAGTACACAAAACAATAAACTAGGGCATAATATGCGCCTAGTACAAAATCTCCCACTTGCTTTAGATTATATGTGGCTTGTACCGTAGACCCATACTCTGCAGGTGACCCTTAAACACCTTAGCCATGAGGGTCTTTGTAAATGGATCAGCAATGTTGTGCTCCGAAGCTATCTGCGCGATGATCACGTCCTCTCGATGCACAATCTCTCGGATGAGATGATACTTTTGCTCTATGTGCTTCTCGGGTTAGTGACTCTGAAGCTCTCGAGAATTAGCCACAACACCTTTATCATCACAATAAAGGGTGATAGATTTTGACATGTCTGGAACCACTTCCAGACTAGTCAGAAATTTCCTGAGCTATATAGCTTCCTTAGTAGCTTCACAAGCCACTCGGCCTCCATGGTGGAGTAAGCAATGCACCTTTGCTTGGTGCTCTAATGACATGCAGAAATGCATGTCATCTTAGGCCTTCCATGGTGGAGTAAGCAATGCACCTTACTTGGTGCTTTGATGACATGCATAAATGCATGTCATCTTAGACATTTTACTTAGAATTATGAAGGTTGTTAAGCAGAATATGTGGCGATCATGATATGAATTCACGAGAAAATGAGCTTGCGTCGATCAACATGTTGAATCTCAGCTAACCCGTTATTTTACGTTATTATGCTTTCAATGTTCTATTTTTGTAGCTAAAACAGGAAATGGACGCAAATGCGGAAACCGGACCACCGCATAGACGACCTCATGCGGAGAAACTCTCCATCGCAAAGGCAAACGCATCGATCAACGTATGAATGTTGCGGTAATCAGGCGTATGCGTCCATTGCATGGGAGTTGCAGTTGTCAAGTGATTGCGATCATCGTGTAGAGTTGCAGTATTAAGCGAATGCGGTCTATAAATAATTGCGACTACGCAACAATGCATACTAATGGAACAATACAAGGTTGGTGGAATGAACGCATCAACACATCTACCTCGAGAAAAACCAAAAGATGATGCTGACATTTCACCTACCACGCTGTTAATGGAAGAGGTTTAGAAAGGACTAACGCACTGAATGTCAGGCTCAGAGTAGTCCAATTAATGCTATCAGTGGCCCAAGCTCTATAAATAGAAGCCGATGAGCAGAAATTCAAGGAATCCAAGGTTTTCGTCTGAGGTTCGCCTAGGGCGGAACTTTGTGATCCAGACCACTGCTTAGAAGAAGTTTGAGAGTTCTTCACCTCTTTCATCCATTCCGAGTGACGATCGGAGCTAGATCTCGAAAGAGTTAGCTCCACCACCCATCCATGGCACCTTCGACAGCCTTGACGCACATCCGCTGGAAGCAAGTCTTTGCTTCCAGCCGGTAACTTCATTTTCCTTTCTTTTCTTATATTGTATTGTATGACATTTTGTGATTAAGGAATTAATAAAAATTTTTTTCATTGCATTTTTCTATTTCTTTTGACTCCATCTCCATCTTCTTTGCTTAGCATCTTTACTTTCAGTTCAACACTTAGTGGGATTGCTTGGGTATTGCATACTTAGTCATGTGGATTAGGGATATAAAGCATATAGTGACCCACCGAGAGGTGTGCGTAGCGCAAGTATGTGAGTAATCTTATTTTCTTAGTGTGAAGATGCTGCAACGCCTGTCTATAGGCTAGCATATTTCTTGTCTATGAGTAAAGTCAGCAACAATCAACTGCCCGGGAGGGTAAGTGGTTGGTCGCATTAAGCAATGTATGCATTGTTCACTAGGGATAGTAACAATCTTAGGTCAGCAAAGTTCATGCGGTTACCTTGTCCTATGAGCGCTTCATTCATCATCTAGACATACTTGGAAGAGTAATCTAAAACACAAATCTAAGACTTAGGAGAGTGGATTGGAACGCATAGGCAAGAATGGGAAACTTAGGGATAAGCTCCGTTTGCTTCACACAGCGTATGCACCCTACAGAATGGATTTGCATGCATCCAGGAAGTAGGATAAGGGGTTATGCGACAACCACGCTCATGCAGTGAGAGCGAGTGAGTTGGTTATGGAGGTCTAGGCAGGCATAGGCTTCTCGGCAATATTGCAGATATACCGCATACGTTCTAGAGTTAGGTTTACGATAGCATAATTGCATGGTTTGCGTTGACTAAGGTTGCCCTTGCGGTCACTCTTAAGGGTTGCAATGAAATCATCTCCGCATTTTATCTATTTTCCCATACATTTATTTTATGTCAAGTGTTATCGTATCTCTACCTCTCATGCATATTCTCATTGCGTTGTCTGTTAGATAGGAGTAGAAGTAGGAGTAGGGTTAACTTAGCAACGTTATCGTATCTCTACCTCTCATGCATATTCTCACCGCATCTTCTAACTAATCAACGCAAGGCATTCTTTACTTTTATTAGCTTCTTCAAATTTTGAAAGTCTAAGTTTTATTTTGTGCAAACCTTTGTTCAAACATTTATTATCGCATTCTTGTAATTTTTTTTAGCTTTGCGGTGAGAACGCTGCCAACCTCTAAGTTTGGGGGTGGCAGCAGTCTCGGAGAATTGCATTCATTGCATTGCGATCATTTGAAAAAAAAATGAAGTCAGATTTTGAGAATAATAACTCCATTTTCAATGCAAAGGGGAAACTCATGTTGATAAGAGTTAAGCTATGAAAGACACTTGCTCGAAGTTGGATGTTCGCATGGCACACATGGGGGCAAGCCAAAACAAAGGCAAGTCGCTAGGATCAGCGCATTAACGTAACTCCTCTGTCCGACGCAAGCCAAATAAAACGAGACAAGAGTTGAGTTGAATATGGAACACAATCGAAGTTGGATGCTCGCCTGACACACGTGGGGGTAAGCCAAAACGAAAGGCGTAACCAGGTTCAACGCTGTATTTAAATAAGTCATCGCACAGTTTTGAAGTATTTTTGATGAACACATTCTCAAAAGCTAAACGCAAAATTGCGGTGAATGAATAAAAGTTTTTGAGCAAAGGCTTGCCGGATTTACACCTAGAAAAGATCTTTTTGGAGAAGTAGCCAAAGTGGAGGAAAGCATTGCGGTGATGGTCAGAGGTATGAGGAAATTATATTCTAAGAAACTAGTCATTGCAAAGGAAAGCATGAAGGTGAGTTAGAATTTCTTGAGTATAACGCATGCTTGAGGACAAGCATGATTTTAAGTTTGGGGGTGTCCAAAAACTTGATGCTTGATTTTATGATGTGAATTATGAATGATATGCGATGGTGAAATTGCGTTGTGCACTCAAGTTTCCTCAGCAGAATCCAAGTGTAAATTCCACTAAGTTTCTTGGTAAGTCTAGGGTCGAACTCAGGGACTTGTGAAAATAGATTGCGATGGTAATTTTTATGAAAACCTTGGGGTAACTGGTTACTCAATTAATTGTTGGTTTATTGTTGATTGTGTTGATGAAAAATAAAAAAATGCGGCGGATTTGAGAAAATTCAGTTGTGTGATAGATACACTGAGTATGCGGATGAACGGGTTGAGAAGATCTTTAGCTAGTGTTACTTGGGAATGTGTCAAACTATGCGATCATGCTACAACCATGCACGAAAAGTCATTTTCCAATGCAAATGCGATGCTCCTAAGTCTAGGACGCATGTGTTGAATGCAAAAGTGTCCATAGAGCTTATTCCTAAGTCTCTACTCTTGTTCTATGCGACAATGCAAGATGCATAAAGGCAAGGTGACCGCACACAATCATATCCTATGTCTAGGATGCATGCGATGTGTTAATAGCAAACAATGCTTATTCCTAAGCTCTTATCTCTTGATTATGCGTTCTAATCTGACTCTCCCAAACCTAGATTATAACCTGACCTTCCCAAGTCTAGATCCTATCCTCATACTACCCTCCCGAGTATCTCTAATGGACGAATGAAGCATACATAATACAAGATAATCGTATAGAGTGAAGTTTCCCTAGTTGTGCTAGTTAAATACTTCTCAGCCCATTCAATAGATTTAGCTACTCATGCATAAATAACAGAGAGCGAATAGATATAGAGAAGGAAATTCCATTTTTATAAATGAGTGGAGTACAAAATAACAATGGAAGTTAAAGGTAGAGAGCCTAGTAGTAATTCCTTGCTGACCGAGACTGTTACACTATAAATCTCTATTCGGTTCCAAAGATGTTCCCGCTTTCGCAGGCATCGGCCCTCTCTCTATCAATGAAGCTTCCAGCACTCTCCCAAGCTTACTGAAACGATCTGTTGGCACAACCTCCTCTTTTGCGTCCGCCTTAAAAATGAAAGAAAACTATGAACATGGACGTGCGAACTGATTAACTCATCAACCCCTTTTCTGAAGGATGCCCTTGGTATTTATAGAACATCGAGGGTGAAAGTCGGCTTCTCTCTCATGATTGTACCAGATAAGACTGCTTTAATTTCTGACTGATGCGCCGAATATTTGTCACCGAAAAGCTGAATGTACTTGTCATCGTTATCGACTGTCAACTTAATTCGGATTTGACTGTCATCAGCTTTCTGTCCCATCACGATTAATTAGCCTTTCACCCAGATGCGCCCACCATGTTGTGCTGAGCAAGTTGCGACGATCCTTCTCAGGTGTATATTTGCGAACACGATCACCACAAAGCCTTGTGGTGATGTTGCGCTCAACCAATGATTTCCTATGATCACAATTTCTGCCGTGCATTATCGCATATTCTGCATAAAAATATAAAAATCAACTGTTCTAATGCGTTGAACGCATGCGACCACAATATTATGAATTTGATACTTTTTGGATGCAATTTGACATGTTTTATCAACGCAATCCATAATTGTTTAAGAACTTAGCACTATGATAACATGCATTTCTGCCTGTTATCACACTCCCAAATTTAAACAATGCTTGTCCTCAAGCATAAGCTAAAGATTTCCTTTAGCAAGTCAATCGCAATGTCGTCCTAGATTTCTCAAGGATACTTCATTTAAATCCTATATACCAAAGTTTCCTTAAGTCTTATTCCAGTCTCTTCTTAAAATATTTCTAAGACCTAGGGACTGCAAGCTTAACCTTCAAAAAGACTTTACTAATTTCCAGAACATCGCATGATTTATTTCAAAAAGATTTTTTTTCATCGGGGTGTCAAATGATTTTATCCTTGCATATTTCTTGTCATTGTTATTTTTTTTTCTGACCTTGCGCTGATCCAAGTGCCTTGCCTTCATTTTGGCTTGCCTCCACGTGTGTCATGCGGACATCCAACTACGAGCAATGCACTTTTCCTCAGACTAAACTCATACCTACTTCAGTGGAGTTGCGGTCATTTATTTATGCGTTGATCTTGGTGACTTACTTTTGTTTTGGCTTGCCCCCACGTGTGTCATGCGGACATCCAACTATGGGTAAGTGCCTTTCACAACTTAACTCTTATCACCATAGGTTTTCCATTGCGTTGATAGTGGAGTTGTTATTTTCAAAATTTTTCCTTTTTTTTTTAGAATAGAAAGGTCGAAAATAAATACTCACCCCTAAATTTAAAATGCGGCAATGTCCTCATTGCCAAAAGATTGAAATAAGTCATGCGATGTTCTTAGAAAGTTTCGTAAAGAGAGTTTGAAAGAAAGCTAGCAAACCCCTAACTTCTAGAAATATTTTATGAGGTGACTATCTTAAAGTTAAGATGACTCTAATATATATGAAAGAAATAGAAACATGTTTTTCATCATTGAAATCATACTTGGCAAAAAAACCACATGCGGTAACTTACTAAATTTATCTATGTCAAATGATTGCGGTAATCAAAGAGGATGCGGTGGTAAGACTTTTAAAACTAAAATGCGATGCGATAGCGCAAAATTTGAAATAAAGAATAAGGAAGAATACATCCCCAAATTTGTGTTGTCGCCTGCATTGTGTATTGAGGCATCCTTCTTTGCGGCGATCTCTCTTCTTTGGATTGCGGTGATCGAGTGAGATAATTTTCTATTTCATGAAAAATTTCCGCAATCCTGTGCCTTAATTGTTGTAAAGAAACAAAGAGAGGGTCAAATGATTTTTAAACAAAACAATTTTTTTTTTAAGGAAGTAAGAATGATGCTGGTAACAAAAATGTAATTCGATAATAAATAACGAGATTTTAAAAGTTCATGAAGTATTTGATGCAGGAAAAGGATATACAAAAAGATTGTGTCCCTGATGAGATTGAATCATATAATACTCAGGAACCACTTTTTTCAGGCTGGTTTGTTCACGTCCATGGTAGCTTTTCTCTCTTTTCTTTGTCCTTTGGGATCTTTACTGCCTTAATCCGGAGTTTTTCCACATGAATGCTCATTACAATATCCCCCTTGCGCACATGAATTTGAGCGCGAAGGGTTGAAAGGAATGGTCGTCTCAATATGATGGGCGCATCTTCGTTCGCTTTATAATCCAAAATGAGGAAGTTTGCCAGCAAGACGAATTTATCGATTGAAATTGCGGCATATTTCAACTCTTATTCAGGGTCTATTCGGGATCTGTTCATGAGTAGGAGAGTTTCCTTTGTGAGCGTATGTGTGTCGACATTCAATCATTTGAAGATTGATAGCGGCATTATGTTTATACTTGCCTCAAGATTGCATAGTGCTTGGCCACTGTAGGTCCCTCCGATAGAGTATGGTATCGTGAAGATTCTTGGGTCGCCCATTTTAGGTGAGATCATAACATTTTACGCTACAGCCAATATCGCAATCTTTTCTTCCTCATTTTGTTCCTCTTTCAATCTTTGTGGAGTTACTGGTGGTTGAACTTCTTCTGTCTCAAGATCTAGAGGCTTAAGGGTGGACGCAACTTCAGGATTTATTTTCTCGGGCTTCTCCAAACTATAGGTCAACGGGTCTTCGGTTATCACCGCATTTAAGTTAATCGCAATGGGCTTCTCCCCTACTTCCACAGTCATATAGTCGCTTAGCAAGGAGACTGCTAAGCATTGTTCCTTCCCGTTGCCCCCAACATTGCGAAGGAGCTCAGTTGAGCTCGACAACGCTCCTTGCGGTCTATTTTTCAGCTCACTTGCAATTTATCCCATTTGAATTTCGAGATTTCTAATGGATGTAGCTTGATTCTGAAGCAGTAATTCGTTTTAATTCTGAAGCAGTAATTCGTTTTTCTCAATGTACTGCTTCAACAAGCTTTCTAAGGATGAGGATTGCGGTGGTTGCAAACTGCTAGCTTGGCTATGCGCTTGACCGTTGTTTTGCCAGAAAAATCTAGGTGCCCCTCCTTTTTGTGCCACAAGTTGAAAGCTTTGTTGTTGATTTTTCCATGCAAAATTTGGGTGGTTTCGCCACCTGGGGTTATATGTATCGGAATAGCGATTATTTCTCATGAAGCATACCGACTGCTGACCTGCCCTTTCATCGCTCTCGTATTATTAATTGCGATGCCTTGTATCAAACTCATCATCGCAGTCATTTGATTTTGTAGGGATGCGATGGCCCCATTGTTTGCGTCATTATCTTTAATTCTTAATCTTTGATCACTTTCCCGCCAATCCTCGTGATTTTTGGAAATGCGATCAAGTATACTCTTTGCCTCCTCATATGTTTTGTCGAGTAGACCACCAGCGACTGCTGCATTGGCAGCGGTCTGCGAAGAGGGATTTAGTCCTTGATAGAAAATCTCCATTTGCAGGCAGTCTGGTAAGCCATTATGTGGACAGTCTCTTACTAGCCGCTTAAACCTTACCCAGGCATCGCTGAGCGATTCGTCATCTTCTTGCTCAAAATTTGTTATTAATTTCCATCTCCTAGCATTCTCAGTTGGTGGAAAATACTTCTTCATAAACTTTTCCACCACCTGTTCCTACAATGTTATCTCCCCCAGTTTGAGAGAATATGCACATTTTCTTGCTTGATCGTATAAGGAAAATGGGAATAGAGTAAGTCGAACTTCCTTGGTTGAGATATTCGGGAACACAAAAGTGTTGCAGATTTCTATGAAGCTTCGAAGATGGGCGTGCGTATCTTCGCCACACCTTCCTCCAAATTGCCCAGCAGCCTGGATCATCTGCAACATTACCGGCTTCATCCGATCCATCTAAGGCTAGCCTCATGATTCCTGGGGAGAAATCATAGAGGTTAGACGATGCATAGTCCCGAATGGATCTATTGCGATCATTCACCAGAAGGATAGGGTTGACCATTATATTATTCGTGTTAGTGGCCCTTGCTTCCGGTTGCTCCGCCATTCTTGATGTTCTCTCTTGTTGTTGGCGGTTGTCTCTTAGTCTGCGTCTGAATGTCCTCTCAATCTCCGGGTCGTAATTCGCCAGAGATTAAGAGTCTGCAAAGAAATCAGAAAAATCACCGTTAGCACATTATTTTGCTGAAGTCCCCAACAATGGCGCCAAAAACTTGATGCTTGATTTTATGATGTGATTTAGAGTCCTAGAGTCCATGTATCCTGTAAGGATCTGATCCTTAGAACCATACACGAGCATGTAGTCCCTCATTCTCTATAGATATTTGAGAATGTTTTTAACAACAATTCAGTGATCAAATCCTGGATTAGATTGATATCTACTTACTATCCCTACTGCATAGCAGATGTCAAGTCTTGTACATAATATCACACACATCAGGTTGCCAACAACCGATGCATAGGGGATCCGTCTCATTTCCTCAACCTCTTGAGGTGTCTTAGGACACTATTCCTTAGGCAATATAACTCCATGTCTGAAAGGGAGTAAACCTCTCTTGGAGTTCTGTATTAAAAATTTTACCAACATTTTGTCAATGTACGATGCCTGAGACAGAACTAGTGATTTGTTCTTTCGATCTCTAAAGATCTGAATTCCTAGAATAGACTAAGCCTCTCCCAAAAATTTTATTTGGAATTGGGTCGCTAGCCAGTTCTTAACTTCAGTCAGTAGGCTTACATCATTCCCAATGAGTAGGATATTGTCTACATTCAACACTGAAAAAGCTACTGAACTGTTGATGATCCTCTGGTATACACAAGGATCATCAACATTCTGATCAAAGCCATAAGATTTGATCGCAGTATCAAATCTTATATTCTGAGATTGAGAAGCTTGCTTTAATTCGTAGATGGACCAACTAAGCTTGTAAACCTTTTGATATTGACCTTGGGTTATGAATCCCTCAGGTTGCTGCAAGCCTTAGCCACCGTCGACCCCATCAGCAACCAGTGTTGCGCTTCGTCAGTGGCCATCGTCCTTTTTTTGGCTACTCTAGTCCATCATCCAATGCCACCAGGGCTCGCAAGAAACCGCCATTTCATGCCAACAACATTCGCATAGAAATAACCGAACTGTGTTGATGCCGTTTGTGTGGATCTACCAAGCGTCGGTTAGGGCTTCTCCTATCCGCTGCCGATTGGAGTAATCGCCAACGTCATCTTTCGTTTTAGTTTTGATCTGGCTGACGCTTAACCTCAGATTCTTCCATTCTTTCTCTATCTTAGTTTTTCTCATTATAAACAGCAGCCACTCTCATTTGTCAATTCTTCTACTCATCCACCACTGTCCTTCGTGTCGCCAGGCTTCATGACCGCTGATTTCACCTGAATCTTGAGTTGGGTAAAGTCTTTGGTGGTTTTGGTAAGTAATTGTTTGATTGGGTTTTAGATTGGATTTTTTCGGGTGAGTTCATGGGTCTTTAAGGAGTTTTTGATGCCCATTATGTTTGTATTTTTATACATTCAGATTTGGAAGATTTTGAGCGTTGCCCATTAAGTTTGAGACCAATTTTTGGCAGAAAATTGTTAAAGTTTGGGAAGTTTTAGGTTAGTAGGTGGTTGGTTATCTTTTGGATTAAGAGTAATTGTGAATTTGAATGTAATAATATCGATTCATACAGATACAGAAGAAAAGGTTCTCGAAACAAACGAAAAGGAAACGAAACGAAAGACGAAAAAAAATTAAGTTATTAATTTTGGATTTAATTTATATTCAAGTTGGCCAATTGAACTGAGTTTTGGAATTTATTTTGGACCAAGCCACAATTGTGGTAAGTTAAATTGGGGACATTTGGATTAATTTGATTAATTAGATTTAGACCCTAAAGAATAAATTTAAAATTTGGATTTATTATTTTGGGTCATGGGTGATAAATTAAAATTTGTAATTTATGTTATAGGGTCGATTCAAGTCTTCCAAAGATTTAAAGAAAATTAATGACATGGATTAAAATTTATGACCAAATTTAAGGTAAATAATCTTACTACTGGAACTCCTTTTATGCCAGACGATAAATTTAAGAATGATTTTGAGGATTCTAAGACTGTTTGCATCGAGATACATGAGGATAAATTAGTTGATTTTAATAGTGTTTTGAAGCATGCTATGAGTGCAAGCATGAACTTAATTGTTTTGTTATATGATTTGTTAGATGAACATTGAGCATGATGCTATGTATTTGCATGTTTTTAGGATTATGTTTTATGATGCAGGGTATGTTTATGATAGTGGTAGTTACCCCTACCCGTTATTAGATACCAAACAGAGATGGTGATCTCCTTTGAGATTCACCAGAGGTTTGTGTTTCCTTCGTGATTCACCAGAAATGGTGATCTTGATAACGGGCAGAAATGCACGTTATTACAATGCAAATATATAAAACAATGTGGGAATGCGACGGTAAAAATATGAAAAATCGTGTCCAAAAGCATTAAGTTGGGAATATTGCGATCGCATGCGCCCATCGCATTAAAGCAGCCAATTTACTCATTTTGTGCAGGAAAATGTGTTGGCATAAAGCAAATTGCGATCTAAGGAATTTGGTGCCCGAGCGCATTAGAAGATTGCGACCGTAAAGCTACGCGTTCGTATATGCTTGTGAAGATCTGCTCAAGAAGATGGCTGCATAAAGACAGCACACCAAGGTGAAAGCATAATAAATCGTGAATGAACAGAAAGTTGATGACGGTCGAATCCGAATTTAGTTGACAAGCCGTTAACGACACATTGTAGCAAGTACATTCAACTTTTCGGTGACCATTAATTGGCATATCAGATAGAAGAATTTATGATCGCCCATTATTGAAATCATTTGAGAGAAAAGATTCTTCACCTTGAACTCTATAAATACCGAAAGCCACCATCGTTAAAGGGGTTCCAGTTCTGAGTTTTGCTAGTTTGATATATACACAGTTCGCCATATACATAGAAGATAGATCATAGTTAATTTGTAATTCTTATACTTAGAAGGTGGAGGTGAGCGAAGAGAAGAAGACGCCGAAAGATCATTCTTGGTTAGCTCGAGAGACTGCCGGAAGCGCTGAGAACGGAGAGAGGGCCAACACTTATGAAAGCAAAAACATTCTTTTGGGTAGAGTAGAGTAAAAGATGGTGTAAAAGCCTCGGGAAGCAAGACATTACTACCAAGCTTCTTATCCCTACTTTCCATTGTTGTTTTGTATTTTGACTTATTTATAAAATGGAATTTGCATCCTGTTCAATCTCTTCACATTTCGCATGAGTAGCTAAATTTCTGAATGGGTTGAGAAGCACTTAGCTAGTATGACCTAATATCTTCATTTTATGCGATTATCTTGTCTTATGTATGCGTCCTTCACCCTTTAGAGATATTTGAGAGAGTAGTCTAAAGAAAGAACCTAGACTTGAGAGAGTTAGATTGGAGCCATATAGGTAAGATATAGAAACTTAAAGATAAGTTCTGTGTGCTATTATGCATTGCATGCACCCTAGAAATAGAATATGATAGTATGCGGTCACCTTGTATATGTGTGTGTCATTCATCATCGTATAAACAAGAATAGATGCTTAGACATAAGTCCTATCGACATTATCTTATACATCGCATGTGTCATAGAATTAGGAACTATGGCATTTTCATCGAGAGATGACATGATGTTGTGTGCGTATAGCATGATCGCATAACTTGAATGCAATATTAAGAAGTGTTAGCTAAATCCCTTCTCAACCCGTTCCTCGCATACTCATTGTATCTTTCATTGTCATCAACTCTTTACTCAATTCCACCACATAGGATCTATACTTAAACAATACACCATCTAAACTTATTTTTTTTTGTCACCGTAAAGGAATCAAAATTTACGATCGCATATTGTCTTAGTAGTCCCTATGTTCGACCCTGGGCTTACCAGGAAACCTAGTAAAGTTTATCCTTGGATTTTACTTGGAAAACTTGCATATGCAACGCATAATCCACCACCGAAATTTCATACCATTATTTCATCATATTCACAACGCATCAGATCTCCTTCCGGATTTTACCAGAGGTTTATGTTTTTTTCGGGATTCACCAGAGGTTTCTGTTTCCTTCGAGATTCACCAAAGGTGGCGATCTTCTTCAGGATGTCACCAGAGGTTTGTGTTTCCTTTGGGATTCACCAGAGGATTGTGTTTCGTTCGGGATTCACTAGAGGTGGTGATCTCCTTTGGGACTTCACCAGAGGTGGTGATCTCCTTTGAGACTTCACCAGAGATTTGTGTTTCTTTCGGGATTCACCAGAGGTTTGTGGGCACATCTCATTTACGATAGAGTGAGTTCAACTATCCACTAGATGGCCATCCCATGGAAAGTAGAGGTTTATGAATGTCCCCCTAGAGAGTGGCATCTAGAGGACATTGATGCTTAGTCCGACGCCAGTAGTGGAGTTACTTACATAGTATTTCATACTCATTCTTTCTCATGTTTATTTTTCAGGTAAGGGTAAGAACACGCTGGCAAATGAGAAACAAAATTTGTGATTGAGCCACTGGACCAGTCATATGCTTTTTCTCATATTTCCAGGTTTTTATGTTTTAAAATTTCTATTCTTGATGTTTGAACTTGGAGATTTGGTATTTGTGCTTTTAAACTTTTCTAAAAGAATTTTGTAGTTTTGTTTTATGGTTTTAAGGGTACCATGTTAAATGAATTTCAGTCATTTAGTTTTAATAAATTTAATTATTTTTTGCTATTTATTTGATTTTACTAAGTCATGAAAAAATGTTATTTGAATTATATGCATGCATGTCTTTAGTAACGACCTAGTTTAAGTCCTCTGGAGTCTGGCCGTTACACAAATACTCACCCAGTCAACTCTAAATGACTTCGAGTAAACACATGTATATGATTAATTTACTAAAATATCATTAAATTTCTCATACCATTAATTTACAAAAGTACCGTTAAAGCATAAAACTCAAGAAAATTGCAAAAATCCTTGAAATTAGAAACAAGATTGAAAACTTAATTCATAAACTCATGACAAAGTTATGAAGAAATCCAATACATTGCTTGCAATCAATGAAAGAAATGAAAACATAGCTAATTGGAAACAAAATTACTAAAGAGATGAACTGATCTTGAGAGAAACTCCGACTCCATGAGAAAATTCTGCCTCTATTTGCTAAAAATGAAAGAAAAGTTTTTATATTCACAGGTGTAGCATTGCGACGCTATGGATAGCGTTGCAACGCTAAATCGTAAAAAAAAAGCCAATAAACGTTGGGTGAGGTTCGAGAAGAGCAGAAGGGAAGAGAACCATCATCACCGTCAATCAAGGAGCGCAGGAAGCCGAGCTTGAGAGAGACACTTCGTCCAATTCTTATACAAGTGATTGTACACAACCAGAATTGAGCCAAAGAGGACAAGAGATTGTACTCTGCGGCTTGACTCATTTCCTTTCATCTCATTTATCGCTTTCATCATTTCATCTGATTAAGTATTGCTTTTGTAAAGACAATCTGCTTCTTTATAAATTCATATATTTTATCCATCACACTTTGTCATTGTTTATTTCTTGTTTATGTTGGATGCATCTATATTTCATGCAAAATTTCATTTCAAATGCTTAAGCCAACTTGATCAATTGGTAAGAGCATTTGTAGCTTAGACTATTCGAGAGAATAAATAAGCTAGCATCAAGTTAGAACGCATAGTACATCTAGAGATAGACTTACTAGTGTTTTACTGCATCATGTGTTTGACGTATGCATCCTAGAGATAGGTTTTGTATGTTATTCGCATTGAGAAGTGTTGAATAAGAGTCTAACGCATAAAAAAAGATAAGCAAGCCATCTCATTCACATCACATTCTAGTTTGTGTACATTAATCTTAGATCGATGCATACCACTTGCATTAAAATCCATTTCCACACGATTCATCATTCTCTACTCAACTCTTTTGTATCTTCTTACACACACACAACACCTTAGTGTAAATAACACATTTCTTCATACATTTTAGGAAATCCCTACAATAGTTACAACGCAAGGTCTGCGTTAGCTTAATATGAATCCTTGAGTTCGACCCTGGACTTACCAGGAACCATATTGGATTTATACTTGGGTCTGATTTAGGAAAACTTGAACGTCAATAGAGGAGTGTCATGCGTTCTGTTGCACATCTCTAAAGCATCAACGCATTATGAATACATAAACGCATCAAAGCATCAACGCGTCATTCATACTTAGAACTTATTTTTTCAAATCATTTTATACGATACACTCCTAGCTCGAATCACGATAGCAATGGACAAGTTTTTTGCACCATAGTCGGGGATTCAGCATCAAAACTAACCAGAAATTTTGCTTGTATCTTTTGTAGGAACACTTCAGCCGAGGGAGTATTACGAGCTAAGCCTAATCTAGTAAACGTTTATGAGCAGGGAGAGCACTCCTGAACTTGTATACGACCCGAAGTTGAAAGGACCGTTCAACGTAGAAATCGATCTAATCATCGCATAGGTTGAGGCAACATCTTCTCAGACAACAAAACAGGCAACAAGAAATGGCGGACAACCAGACAAATCAGAACTTAGCTCAACAACTAGCTCACGCTGCAAAAAATCCTATCCTAATGATGAACAGTAGTACGCGCCCCATGAAGGAGTATGCGTGCCCTGTATTGTATGATTTCTCACCAGGAATCATATACCTAACGCTAGATGGGACAAGATTCGAGATGAAATCCGTGATGCTGCAAATGCTCCAAACTGCTGGACAATTTGAGGGTGGTCGTGGAGAAGATCCTCACGCCCATATGAAACGTTTCCTGGAAATGTACAATTCCTTTGTGAATCCTGGAATCACCTCAGAAGCAATCAGGCAATCTCTGTTCCCATATTCTTTGCATGATGACGCAAAGCAATGGGTAAGCTCATTTTAGCCTAGTGAGACCACAACCTGGGAGAAGTTGGTGGAGAAATTCATGCAAAATTACTTCCTACCCACTACCAATACAAGGAGGCGTTGAGAGATCATGAACTTTGAGCAAGAAGAAGCTGAAACCTTAAGCGCCGCATAGGAGCGTTTTGAAGGGATTGGTCAACCATTTCCCGAACCATGGATTATCACTAACCATCCAGAAGAAGACTTTTTATGGTGGATTGAATAGAGCATCGCAGATGGCAGCCGACGCAGCTGCAGTTGGTGGAATTATGGATAAATCTTATACTGAAGCTAAGGAGATATTAGACTGCATTGCTAAGCATAACATGGAATGGGTGGACGATACATATGACGCAAAAGCTGACAGGAAGAGGAGATCTCAGAATGTTAATTCTATCGATTCCAACGCAATAGCCCCACTCTCTGTACAAGTGGCTACTATGACCAACCTTTTGCAGAACATATCACTAGGGAACGCATCAAATTAGTAGAAGGTGAATCAGGTAGAAACGTTCGTGCAGCCCATGGTTAGTTGTGTGAGCTGTGGAGATCCCCATTCCTATGCTGATTGCCCACAAAACCCGCAATCAGTATGCTTCATAAAAAACAACCCATTTTCAAATACATATAACCCCGGATGGAGGAACCATCCAAATTTTTCTTGGACAGGAAATCAACAGGAGCACTACCCAGGGGCGAACCAGCAGTAAAGGCAAGAACCGCCGCCTGCATTCCAGCCAACTCATCGACCACACCAACAATCCTTTAATAGAGGAGGTTAGGCATCGAGTTCAGGATCTCCACTTGAGAACCTATTAAAGGAGTACATCGCCCAGAATGATACGTTGCTTAAAATCTAGACGTCATCTATCAGAAACCTGGAGATACAGGTGGGGCAGATAGCGAGTGAGTTGAAGAATAGGCAGCCTGGAGTTTTGCCTAGCAACACTGAAACCCCTGGGAATAACAATGAAAAGGAGCAATGTCACACAGTGACATTGTGAAGTGGCAAAGCTCTTGAAGAAAGAGCCATGAATCTAAGACAACAATCCTTCAGAAGAACGCAACACACGTTCAATGGAATTAGAAGGTCAAGAAGAAAGAATGCCTGAAACAACAAGCCATTCAGAGCCAAGCACGTCTAATGTAGGAAAACCTGCAGTCCCACTGAACACACCATTCCCTAGATGCTTGATGAAGAAGAATGATGAACAACCATTTAAGCGTTTTCTTGAACTCTTGAGGCAATTGCATATCAATATTCCACTTGTAGAGGCGTTGGAGCAAATGCCAAAATATGTCAAATTTTTGTAGGATATTTTGACGAAGAAAAGGAGAGTCAGCTAGACGGAGGTAATTGGGCTAATATAGGAGTGCAATGCGTTAGTAAGCAATAGTCTATCGAAGAAACAGAAGGACCCTGGGAGCTTCACAATCTCGTGCTTGATCGGAGGGTTGGATGTGAGACATGCGTTGTGTGATTTGGGAGCAAGCATTAATCTCATGCCACTCTCAATCTTCAAGAAATTGGGAATAGGTGAAGCACAAGCCACTTCTGTTACTCTTCATCTCGCTGACAGAACAATCAAGTACCCTGAAGGAAAGATTGAAGACATTCTTGTAAAAGTTGACAACTTCATATTCCTAGCAGATTTTATCATCTTAGACTATGAAGCAGACAGGGATGTACCAATTATTCTTGGATGCCCCTTTCTAGCCACTGGGAAAGTTTTAATAGATGTGCATAAGGGAGAAATCACTATGCACACAGACAATCAAGAGGTGAAGTTTAATGTGTTAAATGCATTAAAGTTCTCGGATAGTGAAGATTTTCAGCTAAACAGAATAAAGTTACCTGAAGAAGAATTGACCCAAGTGTGCGAGGTCCTCGTGTTGGAGGAAAACATGAAAGAATCCGAGCCGCCAAGTCTGAGTGAGCGGCGGACGAAACCAATGCGTTCATCACTAGAGGAACCACCAGAACTTTAATTGAAATCGTTACCTAGTCACCTTAAATATGCCTTCTTTGGAACAAATAAAACCTTACCTGTAATTATTTTATCGAATCTTACCGAGCCTAACAAACATTCTCTTTTTTAGATGCTGTAAAAGTACATGCGTGCAATAGGTTGGACGCTAGCGGACATCCATGGAATTAGCCCATCTTATTGCATGCATAAAATCAGGCTGGAAGAAGGGAAGTCAGGATGAATCGAGCCTCAACGAAGCTTGAACCCTATAATGAAGGAAGTGGTCAAGAAAGAAATCTTAAAATGGCTAGACACATGAGTCATCTATCCTATATCCGATAGCAGCTAGGTAAGCTCAGTCCAATGGGTTCCCAAGAAAGGGGGAACAACAGTGATAGTCAATAGCAATAATGAGCTCATTCCTTCTAGGATTGTCACGGGCTGGCGTATCTGCATGGACTATACGAAGCTCAACGCGAAAAAAAAGAAGGACCACTTCCCCCTTCCTTTCATTGATGGATAATCTCACTACAAGAATTTTGGGCTTTAATGTCGGTTGGAAAAAGTGAAATCGGATGTATAATGTCCGTTTTAAACAAAAGAAATGGATCTTTGATGTTGGTTTTAAACCGACATTGAAGAAGGGCTTTAATGTCGATTTTAAACCGACATTAAAGGTCTAATTTATTTTTTTCTTACTTTATTAAAAAATCACTTTCATTTTTCAATTCTCTTGCGCCTATCTCTCCTACCCAAACCCTTTCATTTCTCTTTTACCCAAACCCTATCTCTCCTTGGTTGTGCGAATGAGGGTGTCTGTCGTCCGTCTGTGGTTGTCCGTCGTTCATCTGTCAGTCTCCATCACGTTTGGGTCTCTCCTGGTCGTGGATCTCTCCATGGTGGAGCAGGGTTGTTGCACATCCCGAATGCGAATGGTGCAATCGCCAGAGGCGGAAGCAAAGACATCGCCGTGACAAGGGTTCCAGACGGAGGAATAGGCATAATAGGCATGCTCTTTGAATGTTCTGACACTGGTGGGGCGGTCTAGGGTCCAGAGCTTGGGGGTATTGTCCCAGGTGGAAGTAAAAAAGAAGTCGAATGAACGGGGTTGTAGTCAGCAGAGTGAACCTCATGAATATGTTCATGGAAAGAACGAATGGGATTAGATGTGGGTGGAAGAGCGAGGTTGTAAAGCTTGACAGAGCCATCGACGATTTCGGCAAAAGAAGGGAGTCGTGAGATTCAGATCATGAGACGTCGTAGACTCCATCGATGGTGTCGAAGGCGATGTGCTCGGATATGGGACCGGCAGGATTGATATCGAGGACGTGAAGGCGACCATTACCAAGGATTTCGAAATTTTGAGTGGTGGCAACGGCGATGCGGGATTTGTAGAAGGGGTTAAACTTGATGGAGTAGCCACTGAAGGGAGTCTTAAAGATGGGCATGATTGAGGAGTGAGGAGCACCTCTCTGTCTCTCTCTTTCTGAAGTCTTATCTCACCCTCTCGGTTAATTTGAAGCTACGCATCTCTTTTTTAATCCCTTTATCCAACTACAAATTGCCCATTCTGTGCTCAAGTCAATGTCGTGGTTCTTCTTTTTAGCAATATGGTGAGTTTGTTTGTAGCTTGTTTCTGGTTTGATTTTTTTGCTCAATCTCTTGGCTTTAAGGGGTTATTTCAATATTATGGCTCAGAACTCTTTCCCCATTTCTTCTTTTCTTATGCCTCTTCTTGTCCTAAACTCCAATATTCAGCCTACTATGGCTGAAGCTCATGCTAATTTATCTTCAGCTTATAAGGACAGGTATTTCTTCTCTCCTTGTAAAGGAAAATTTTAACTATGCCCTTAAAATTCCCATGCAATTTTATCTTATGGACGACATATTTTCCCATGGTTTTTAGTTGAACAAAAGGGATATGGACTGCATATTTTTACTGGAAGCATGCGCTCTATAAAAGATGATCCATAAGCAAACCTAAAAAGGTTTCACTCATCTCTATTTAGCTTTTTTTTAAGTAATCCTAGTTTGGTGCTTATATGAATTAATTTCTTCCATTATAGTTTTTGACATCATAATTAACAGTCGTAAGTTCCACATGTTTGTTGCGTTTGTTGGGAACTCTTCTGATTCTATGTTGTTGTCTATATGTTCTCCTATTTACAACATTTTTTCAAGGGCTATTGAGAAAAGGCTTGTGTTTTATGATGCATATGGTATCTAGTTCCCTAAGTTTTCTGCATCAGTGTTTAGAGGCAAAATTCAAATTTGACAATTGATGTAACATTTATCCTTATTTTGGCCCAGCCCGATGAACTTCTTAAATTTAGAAATTGTTCATTTTACTAAAGTTGTAGACCTGCAGCTATGTCTTCCAGTATTGGTTGAAATCTTTGTTTCAGTTTGCTCTTGCGGAGAAAAAAATCCAGTTATTACTGTTACCACAATATGGTTCTGGCTTGGCAATCTGGTTAGAGAAGGAAACCATTCTAAACATGTTTTCCATTGAAGAACAAATTTACCAACATCACGCCAGGAGTATCACTGAGAGTATTTATTCTGACAAACTTTTGGAGGCCTACCTGTGTCTTTACCCTTCAGGTGAGGCTCTAAAAGCTTCTGCTGTTCCTCCGGTTCAAGAATTTGTTTCCAGAGAAGATTAATACTGTTAAAACTAAGAGAAAAATAAATGGTAAGTTGACGATCTTGAACTTTTATCTCAATCAATTAACTGTATTGAGTGGAATTGATATAAGAAATCAGATGATCACGTGCAAATGATATACGCTTAATTGTAATCATGTTAAGCTGAACTTTCCAAATCAATAATGGTAAATGGTTAATCGCTTGCAACTAATGAGAATTAGTGTCAGAGTCATTGATTAATATGAGGACATTGATCTGAAATATTTTTGGGGCTTCAAAATCTGACAGCCTTGTATTTGTTTATGAAATTAGTTATTTAAGTTGTTCGAACAATGTAAGGTAATAGTTTTATTCATAATATTCATTTTGGTGCAGAAAGTGTTTTAGTACATCCTTTGAGTTCGAGTTTATCTGGCTGTGAACAAGTTGTGGAACTTGGAAACGACATGTTTGGATTAGATGATGTGGATATGGAGAAAGAGACAATGGCAATGCCAAAGAAACAAAACTATGTTTCTCAATCTGCAGTTGCTCTACGTTGTCGAGTTATGCCTCCTCCTTGCGTGAAGAACCCATACTTGAAAGATGCTTCAGATGTAGGCGTAGACCCATTTGGTAATCAAAGAACAAAATGTGCAGGTACATTCACTTAGTTCTTAATGACATCAAAAGTAATAAAACATTTTTTTGAAATCGTTTCTTCTTTGTTTTATCCATTGTTGTATTTTTCTTTAATATCGTTTCTTGTAAGTTTGAGCATTAGATTCTTTTTTTTATATCAATGAAAGGTCTTGTTTCCTTTAAAAAAAACATTTTTTTGGAATCGTCTTTTGTAGTATGATAGATTTTTCTGGGAAATGAATTAGTTTTGTGTTTTTCAATTTTGTGTTGGATTTTTTCTTGCGCTGTTTAGTGGAGATGGTCTTTCAAGATATCACACTGATGTTCATGATATAAAGGTATCCAGAAACATCTAGTTAGTGTTTGCAAGCTTCTGCTGATAGAGATTGGGATTTTTTCTATTAATATTCAATTCAGGCTATCAAATTTTGCAATAACTTTAGTCTATTTTCAGCAAATAGGGACTGGAAATTTTAGCCGTGTCTTCAAGGTATTGAAGAGGATTGATGGCTGCTTATATGCTGTCAAACAAAGCACAAGACCGTTGAATCAAGACATAGAAAGGTTACTTCTTTTGGTGCGTGTCTGTATATGTTTAACCTCTAAACACTAGCAAATGTGTAATTGAAGTTTTTCCTTCCCTTTGTAGGAGGAGAGCTTTGATGGAAGGTCAAGCTTTGACAGCTTTAGGTTAGTAAATTTATCTAGATATGGTTTTCCATTTATTATATTTATTTGTTGTCATTATTCTCTTTTTCTTCTCTGGTGCAATTTTTAATTTTTTCTTGATTTTTATCCTCTATTGAACGTGTAGGATCTCATGAAAACATTGTTGGATACTACTCTTCATGGTTTGAAAATGAACAACTCTATATTCAAATGGAGCTCTGTGATTGTAGTTTATCAATTGGCAGGTATTCTCTAAAATTATGACCTCAAACTGGTGCAGGAAACTATTCAAGTAATGGTTATCTTCGGGTGTCCTGCAATGGGGGCTTAAATCAGATGCGTGCTGTGGTGTG